>NC_050575.1:59530005-59732505 GCF_011100635.1 Trichosurus vulpecula | reverse complement strand
ACTCACCAGGTGTCTCTTCCCAAAGGCAGTGCCCATATCTAACATAACTCACCCTCCTGCCTATGTAGTAATTGGTGTTAGAGTCCCATAACCTCTAACTACTACACTGGTGGTATACCTGAGAGAATCCAGAGAGGCTCAAGTGGCATCATCAAGGATGCAGCTCTCACTGATCTTGTGACAAAGAGACATCATTATCCAAAACCCTCAGGGTTTACTGTGCCAAGACTTCAAGCGCCTTGTAGTACACCCCAATGCACAAGACTTAACATAATTTGGGGGCTGGAAGGGACCTCAGAAGCTATCTAGTTCAATGCCTACCCCAAAAGACTCCTTATTACAAAATAACCAATAATTGGTCTTCCCAGGATAAGATCATCACTTCTAATACCACCATACTACTAACTCAAGTCTTGATTGACACCACCTCCCTCCCTCTTCCCTCTGATTGGAGGGCTAGAGAATAGAGTACCAAACTCTTCCCAATGCCTTTATGAGGTAGAAATTGGACTCTGCTCATTCTACTTTGCATCTGCTGTTCTGCCTGGTTTCAACTCCATGGAACAAGATGCCCACTGGACACACACACACACACACACACACACACACACACACACAACTTTCCTGCCTCCTGTGTATTGTTTTTCCCCTCCTGTTAGATCGTAAGCTCCTTGAGGACAGGGACTGTCTTTCCTTTTATTAATTGTATCCCCAGCACTTAGCACAGTGTCTAACGTACAGTAGGTGCTTAATAAACGTTGATTGGATTGGATTGGTCATCTAGCTTTTTCCTGAAGACCTTTAGTGAGAGGGAGCCCATTACCCCCTGAAACAGCCCATTCCATTTTTAGATAGCTCTAATTGTTAGGAAGTTTTTCATCATACTAAGCCAAAATTTGCCTCTTTCCAACTTCCACTTACTGTGCCTAGGGAAACACAAACACAGACACACAGGGAAAGGTGCCAGATAACCAGACCATGCCTCATTCCAGGAGCTGCATGGCTCTACCACCATGAACTCTGTCTCCCCTGACTCTCTTACTCTCCCTCCTGTCAAGATAATCAACAACACAGTATTTAGAAATAGGCTCAAAGGCCCAGGCTCTCCTCTAGCTTTTATCTGCTGCCTGCATGCAACCTTAGAGTAGGAGAGAAGCTGGTGACCTATTTTAGGGTTATTCGTAGTCGCTGCTTTCCTGTTCCCACAGGTTAATTCCCCTGCCTCTCTGATTGTATTAATACCTGGGCCAAATGCTTCTTCTACCATTCTATTGTAAATATACAAAAGGCTTTACCTTTACTCCATCCTTATCAAGTTACAGACCATTTCACAAGGATATATAGACCTGTATGACTTGATCGTTTACCAAAATTCTCTATCTAAAAGTTGGGTTATATTTAAACAATAACTTTGTGAGGTAGGTGTTACTGTTGTCTCCAAGTTGCAGAAGAGGAACCTGGGACCCAGAGACGTTAGATGCCTTCCTCATGGTCCCATGCATGAGGAGATGGAGATGGAAGAGGAGGTAAAGGGAGGAGGAAGAGGGGGAGGGGGAGAAGGAGAAAGAAAAAGAAACATTAAAATGAAAGTAAAGGGAGAGGAGTGCACTCCCAGTACATATAGTCATTACTGCCATGCTTGTAACAAGTGAGTTGATCACCCAACCTGACAACTATCACTTAATGGATATCTTTCACCTGGTTCTTGCCCCCAAGCTCCTTCCCCTGTTGATTTACCCCTGGAGTTCTTTTGTCTCACTTCTGTTTGGCTTCTGCTAACAGTAATCAGACTCTAACAGTGTTTACCCTCTGATTTCCTTATCTGAATACAAGTAGGGAATGCCTCTCTCACCTACCACTCCTTCACCTTCTTCTTTGATTCTATACTTCCATGATTCTCTGGGCCATTCCTACAAGACTTTGGGAGTTTGAAAGCCTAATATGCCCAAGTCACAGTAGCACTCCCCTCTGTGGCAAACTTTTTTCCAGAGGGTTAGGTCAGGGTGATTCTTCCCAATCAATCAACAAGCATTTATCAAATGCCTGCTATGAACCAGGTACTATGCTAAGCACTGGAGTTACAAAAGACAAAAGTGAAAAAGTACCTGCCTTCAGGGAGCTTACATTCTAACAGAGGAGATGCATACATATATGGATATATGTAAAGCATATACAAAGTAACCTTCGAGGGAAAGGCTCAAGCAGCTAGGGAAGCCAGGAAAGGCCTCCTGCATAAGACGGTACTTTGGCTGAACTTCAAATGAAATCAGAGATTCCAAAAGACAGAGGTGAGGAGGGAGAACATTCCAGGTTTGAGGGACACCCAATGGAAAAGAATCAGGAGATGGAACTCAGAGTGTGAAGGCCCATATGGCTAGACCATACCGTATGGAAGGAGGCAAGCAATGTGTAACAAGATTGGCAAAGTATTTGAAGCCACACGGAAAGTTGCTTGTAAGTATTTCTAACTAGCCCTGACTCTACAAAAGGTAAAGTTATTTGCTATATTTTTAAAAATGTAATTTTTATTTTCTCTTTTTGCACTAGCTATTTCAAAAACTCAGAAACAGACTACAGTTAAATTGACATAGTATTATTTCGGACTGCTGGTTCCTTTTATGAAACTACCCTTGGAATGTTAAATATTTCCATCCTTAGACATTCACACAAACTCTGTAATTTACTCTGAAGATCACACTATCCCTGCTGTTTCCCGATAATGGCCTTTGGCCAATAGAAATAAAATCTGACCTACAAAACATTTTCATTGAATTGAAAAAAAAGATACCATTTTATTAATAATTCTTTTTAAAATCAATTGCAATATTTTTAATGAATTTTGTTTATGCACATTAAAAACACTTGTATTGAGTTACCAGATAGTGCAACTTAATTTTTACCCAAATAAAAAGGCAATTATTCACACCTAAACAGTACCCTTTGCCCCTCTGATTAGAGGGTGGAGTCATAAACTCTTCCATTTAAGGAGAGGAGACAGGATAGACATCTCTAGCTACAGTCATTTGGGATTTTTTTTTTTTACTTCAGCATTTCCCAGCCACTGGCCCCTCCCCACTTAGCCCAGGTCCTGGCTCTATTGACTATTGACTTAATTGTTTTACTGGAAATAAAAAGGGGTTTTAATTAAGAACTTTTTTGTAAATCTAAATTATATTTTCTTTTCCCTCAGATGGTTCTTCCCTTTCCCCTCCCTCATGTCTTCCTCTCTTTCTCCTCTGTTGTTCCCTCTCCTATCTTCTCCTCTCTTTCCCTTACCTCTCCTCTCATTGACACCTCTTCCATTCCCTTACTCTCCCCTCTTTTTCTCTTCATTCTCCTTTCTTCACCTTCCCTTTTCCTCCTTCCCCATGGTGCAGAGTCCCCTAAGATCTCAGGCTGCTTAAAGCACAGACCAATTAAGAAGACAGTTCTCAGAGACATACACATCACAGGGGAATAAAGACCCTCACAGAGAACCTCCTACTTAACTAGATTCTGCACAACTTCCTGGCTGTGTCACATTGTGGTTTCGCCTGGCTCTCTTTTTCTCTCATGTCAATAAAATCAGCTTTACAGCCCCAGTAAATATATTAGTCAGTTTAAGGAACATTAGCCCAGTGGCCAAAGTTCTCCCTACTTCTTATCTGATGTTTACAGGAAGCCTCGGGATGGAAAGATGCCCTCTCCAGATGCATTGGAAATGCTCCCTTTCTTCTCCCACAACTCCACAGACCTGTCTTCTTGATTCTAGTAATATCAAATCAGAAGAGTTCTTTATCATGGCCTCTCCAAATGGTTATCCTCATTACAGTTGAAAATCTGACAGCAAGAAAAAATAGATTGTTCATATACCACCTCCTCAATTCAATGAAACAAGCAATTATTAAGCACCAACTATATGTAGTTTTCTGTGCCTGACCCTGAGAATACTAAAAGGAAACATGATACAAGCTTTACCCTCTAGGAGCTTACAATCTAATAGGGAGGGTTACAATGTGCACACACCAACAAGTGTTATACATAATAGAATGTGATGAGAGCAAAAGAGATAAATTGCTAAGAGAAAACTTGAAGAAGGGAATATATTCAGCTAGAAAGACATGCATAATCCATTGGCTAAAACTTATAGGAAGAGAGAATTTAAACAGGCAAAGGTGTTGGGGAAATGTCCAGGCATGAAAGCAGACCTGAACAAATGCCTGGTGACAGGAAATGGCAAGACACTATCAGGGAACAGGTTTGATTGCAACATAGACTATATCCAAGGGAGAATGTGAAATAAGGTTGGAAAGGTAGACAGAAGCCAGGCTTGTCCATTAAGAAGATTAATTTGACAGCTGTGTAAGGATAGATTGAAGAGAAGGGAAACTGGAGATGAAGAAACTGGCTAGGAGGTTATCATAAGGTTTAAGCCAGAAACAATAATGAGCTAAAATGAGATCAGTGTCAGTGAGAGTAGAGAGGCGTGAATGGATTTGAGAGATGTTCTACAGGTAGAATGGGAAGGACTTGGCAACTGTGATGTGGAACATGATGGAGAGAAGAAAATTCTCAAAGAAAATTCTGAGGCTTCAAGTCTTGGAGTATAGTAAGATAATGCTATCAAGAGAAGCCTTTTCAGAATCCCCAATGGTAATGATCATTCCCCCATCAGACTTCACATAGTGCTTTGTACCTCTAGGTTATTGTGGATTCTTTTGTGTTATATTTATACACACACACACACACACACACATATGTGTGCGTATATATATATTTACATGTACATAATCTCCCTTTTATTAGACTGTAAATTCTATGAGGGTGTGGACTGTATCTTCTCTAAACTTAGAGCATAGTGCTTTCCACAGTAGGTGCTTAATGAATGAGTGACAGTGCTGCATACATTTGATGTCTCAGTGACACATGGGGTGTTAAAGTAACAGGAACAACTCACACCTAGCTAATTACCCTGCTTTCTGAATAAAAGTAGGCTGTCAATTAAATGACCAATTGATTGATCTGTCAACAAGAGAGAGTGGTATCTAATTTGTCAACCAGGTGGTACAAGAACCAAATGGTTTGTCCAAGGGTATCCAGTGTACGTGCATAGGCTTTCTCAACAGCTTACTCCACTGGTCAACTAGGCTATGCTAACCTACAACATGCATTTATAATACTCTGGCTTCCCACCATAAGCATGAATGGGCAGGCTTAGCTGCCTTTCCTGGCCAAATTCAAAATGTAGTCTAAGGAAAAATAAATGGAATTTTGCTCTGAAATATAAGGATTATGAACATCTTAATGTGATTCTCTTAATGGCTCCACCACCACCCTGCATTTGGAAAAATCTCCTGATCTTAATTAACTCATCTCATTCACAAAACAGCTAGGTGGTGTGGTGGATAAAACACTGGACTTGTGTGTAGTTAAGAGCATCTGTGTTCGAATCCCACCTCAGACACTTGCTAACTGTGTGACTATAGGCAAGTCACTTAACCTCTCTCAGCCTTGGTATCCTCATCTGTAGAATGTGGATATATAAAAGCGCCTACCTCACAGGGTTCTCATGAGGATCAAATTAAATTGCAAATCTTGAAACACTGTATAAATGTTTATTATAAGGGTCAGACAATTGACTTTTTTAGTGGCCACATAATTTACTGAAGCTAAAGCAAAGAAACTGCAAAAAAAAATTGCTTCACCCTATCACTTCTCCCAACTTTTCTCCAAGCTGGTAGATGGGGGAAAGAAATAAGGGAGGAGGTCAAATGTTGGGAACCCACCCAAATCAGAAGGGGATGCTGCAGGGTGGCATGTTACATAGAGGGAAGAACTGTTCATTGGAATTAGTCTCCTGGCCCAATCTCACCTGCCCTGAAGTTTCATGGCAGAAGCCAGTCCAATTCAATCTTGCCTCTGACCATTGGCCTGTCTCTCCCCACCAACAGTTTGGTGTTGTCTCTGCAATATGTCTCTGACACCAACAGCACAGCTCTTCCTAATTATGCTCCCTGTCTCAAATCTCTCTCTCTCCACTTGTCTCCACTGCTGCCAAAGTAATTTTCCTTAAACGATGATCTTACATGAGACTCCCCTACTCAACCAACTCAAGGATAAATTATAAACGACTCTGGTTAGCTTTTAAAGCCCTTCACAACTTGGCCCCATAGTATGTTTCCAGCCTCGTTGGACATTTCTCCTCCCACATTCTTTGATTTGGCTAACCCAGCCTTCTCTCTCATACACACACACACACCACTCCATATTCCACATTAGTTTCTTTGTACTGGCTATCCCCCCATGTTTGAAATTCCCTCCTTACCTCTGATGCCTTATAGCATCCCTCTCTTCCTTTAAGATGCAGTTCAGGAACCATCTTCTGTGGGAAGCCTTTCCTGATACCACCCCCCCCATCTGCTAGTGCCCTCCCTAACTCTCTTATATTTAACTACTTTTTCTGATTTGTATTTATTAAGTTTACATTTATGCAGTAGATATTTCACATACATGGACTTATTATCTGCCCCATTAGAATGTAAGCCCACCACAAGTACGGATTGTTTCATTCTTCGTACTTGTATCTCTAGCACCTAGCTGGTACCTATACTTATTTGTTGATTTATTCAGCATCTGCTTCAGCTCTTCACCACATAGAAGTTCAGTAGCAATGGAAGGAGCCACAACCCATGGCTGCAAACCACTTGCCCCAAACCCACAAGGAAGAGTATGGAGCAGTGGGCTAGAAGTCTCTTAAAGGACAAAGCAAGAGGAAATGTAAGGTAAATTTGTCCACCTATATTTCTTACCTTCCCCCATCAAACTTCTTTTTTTTTGGGGGGGGGGGCAGGGCAATTTGAGTTAAGTGACTTGCCCAAGGTCACACAGCTAATACATGTGTCAAGTGGCTGAGGTCGGATTTGAACCCAGGTCCTCCTGACTCCAAAGCCAGTGCTCTACTCACTGCGCCACCTAGCTGCCCCTCCCCATCAAACTTCTAAGAAGCAATAGGAACACTGGCCATAAACGTTTGATGGAGAGATGAAAGAACGAATTCCAAAAATGAACACAAACCTAAAGTGCAAATCAAGTTAAAAACCAGAAACCACTTGTGAAAATTATATATACATCTGGCATGTTAAATTGGGAGTTTCCTGATTTAATATGGATTGGTCCTATGTGATACGATTCACCAAAATGATCTTCCAATGTACTTCATCATGCATATATATATTCCTCAGAGACAACAGCCACCTTCCCACCCCAAGAGGGGTTCTAAGGATGGTACAAGTAGCTTCTCAAAATAACTAAGTATTCTAGGGCCACCTAGTGGTCACTTGATTCTATCTACGATACTGTACCCTTTCCTGGGGCCATGGTCTGCATGAAGGTTTACTTAGGCTAGGCGGATATCTGCTTCTTGCATCACACCGGAAGCTATCAACACTTTGAACGAGACTTCCCATCCTCTATTTCCTTCTGCTAATAGCCAGTGCTATACCAAGTATAACATTTCTTTCTGCTTTTCCCAATCCTACAGAATTAGAAAAACATACTCTTAGAAAGTTGAGACTATAAAGGTCCATGGAGACCTCTAATCCAAACCTCTCACTTTATAGGTAAGGAAATTAGCTCCAAAATGATGTTCATACAGGTAGTATGTAGTAAAGCCTGAAGTAGAGGTCTAATGCGGTTAGACACTCTACTGAAGTGTCCAGAGGAGGAAGGGGGTGCAGGGGGATAGTGACCATGGTGAGAGCAATGGAGTCTGCTCACAGCTACAGGGGTTTAAACTGTTGATTGAATCTATTTGACTCCCACCATACAGAAGTCACAGATTAAGTGTTAGATGGTAACCCTACCCTATTCACCCACCTTCTCCTGGTGTCTCATCTGGGTTACCATCTCATCTGGAGAAGGAAGGAGAATTATGGAAAACTCTGCCCCTAGAATCTTTTCTGTCTGCTCCACCCACATCCCAGCCTTGGTGTTTACCCATTCTAAGAATGGCATGAAACTGTATAGTTCCCTAAGCAACTATAAATTGTTTTTTAAAAACCCTAATAAAAAGGTGAGGACTTGACTGAGCAAAGAACAGGAAGTCCTTCCAATCCTTGGTCCTGCCTGCTCCTTATATACTTTTTTTTCAACGCAGCAACCATTTCTTGGGCACTTCCTGTATTCAGGATCCTGTACTAAAACAACCTCCTGTGCCAAAAATGGATAAGATACAACCTCCATCCTCAGGTAGAGAGGAGCAGATATGGACATTTTTGTTGTTCTTGAGTCATTTTTCAGTCGTATCCAACTCTCCATGATCCCATGTGGGGTTTTCTTGACAAAGATATTGGAGTGGCATGCCATTCCCTTCTCTGGCTCATTTTACAGATAAGAAAACTGAATAAACAGGATTAAGTGATTTGCCCAGGGTCACACAGATAGTAAGTATCTGAGGGAGATACGTACATAAGTGATCACAATATCTCAGATAAGGGAAACCACTTCCAATTGGGGAATGGAGGGCAGAGGGATCAGTGAAAGATTTATGAAGGAGGCATTTGAGCTGAGATTTGAAGAGGCAGGGATGGAGAGGAGCTTTCCAGAGAGTAAGCAAAGACATAGAGGCAGGAAAACCTGAGGCATCATCTTTGAAGAACTGAAAACTTTCTGTTTTCCTTGAAACATAAGGTACTTGTAGGTGAGCACCATGAGATAAGGACGGGAAACTGGAGGAGCTTTTATCCTAGACTAACCAGTTTGGACTCTCTGTAGCAGAAATAATTATAATTATTTGTTCCTTTACATTTGTGAGGAAATAGGCAAGTTGTTGGCCAAAATACACTGTAAAAACAAGGGATGGCTTTTGGTAAGGGCAGGGGAGCGGGGGGGGGGGGGCGGGTTGGAAGGGGAAGATGCAGTACTCCTAAAAGATAGACATAAATTTTAAAAAGAATGCAGCCAAAGAATGCAGATAGATACAACAACGTTGGCTTCTTTGCTTAATTTATATTCTTATGCAACCTAATTTGCTTGCCAGTGTTGGGGGGGGCAGGGTGTGAAGGGGGGAAGAGGGAGCAGTCAGCATCACACAGTTCCTATGGAGTTTTTTTAATCAGTCCCCAAAATGGGTTTTGAGGACACAGGATTTCCATTAGAGTTTAAATAGGAATTACAAGGAACTTTCTAACCCTTTCAGGTGGTTTTCTGGGACCACAGACTTTGAATCAGCACCAAACACAAGGAGTCAAAAGAATGTCTTTAATATTAGTCTGGGACAATCTGACTTTTATTGGTTTCCCTTAGCTATATGTGGTGGCTCCTAACCTCAGCTACGAACTATTTGCCGCTCCTCTAAGACAGAGGTTTTCTAGCCACAGCACCTGAGCAGATCAGAGCCAAAAGTCCAGCACCTGGCCCCGAAAAGCTGAAGCCCAGATGTTAGAAGAGAAAAATTAGGGAAATGTAAGACCAATGAACCATTTATTATCCAATTAATGATTTATTTAATCAAACATATTTATTAATCATTTATTAAGCACCTACCATTCGACAGGTACTATGCTAGGCACTGGGGATGCAAAGACAAAAAAGAAACAGCCCTTGCCTTCAAGGAGCTTACATTCTATCAGGAGAGACAACATGTATATAAATATATACAAAATGCATGGGGGAAGGGGGTGGCATCAGTAACTGGAAGGACTGGGAAACGCTTCGTGTATGAAAAGGTTAACACCTGAACAGAGCTTTGAAGGAACAAGGGATTAAGAAGTAGATGTGAAGTAGGGGTGCATTCCAAGCATGAGAGAGAGCCTGGGGAAAGGTTCAGAGACAGGAAGAATATTATGTGTGGGGAACAGTAAGAAAGCCAGTTTGGCTAGATCATAGAGTAAAGAAAAGGGAGTAACTTATAAGGCTGGAAAGGTAGGTTGCGGTCAGGTTGTAAAGGTCCCCTAAAGTTAAACAGAGGGCTTTATATTTGATCTAAGAGTGGCAGTAGGGAGTCACTGAAGTTTACTGAGTAAGGGAGTGACATGGTCATATCTATACTTTAGGAATATCACTTTGGCAGCTGTGTGCAAAATGAATTAGAGAGGGAAGAGATATAAAACCAATGGAAACATGCCCACTAGAGACAATGCAATGCCCAACAGAGAATGCAGACATAACACTCACCAGAGATGACACGCCCAGAAAATACTACGTGTCTAGGACAGAGTCACATCTAGTGGAGAACAGAGATACAATGAACAGCAAAAAACACAGAACCATGTCATATCACCAAAGAACACAAGCAGATCTACAGTGTCAAAGGCTCTGGCCACTCATGTGTCCTAGCATCCTATATCCCCTACATGTATGTCCTTTGGGGGTACGTTCTAGCCACAGTTTCCTAGTGTGTGTGATGCCCTGCCTACATTTACTGGCCACGCATGTTCCCTACATGTATGGCCTCAAGGCATGTTCCCTGGTCCCCCATGTTCCCCTCCCTACTGGTAATGTAAAACCCTTGGGAGAATATACTCTATGTGAGCATTAGGAGATATTTCCTGTAACTTTATTTTATACGCTGCTTGATTTGTTATATTGGTTTTGATTTAATATGCCTTACGGCTGGTAAGTAGAAGTAAAAATATTGGTGGGGGCTCATGAGCTATGGTTTTCAGTGGGTCAGTCAACAAATCAACAAGCATTTATTAAATGCTTCCTATGTGTCAGGAACTGTGCCAACCACTTGAATGTAAAGAAAGGCACAAAACAGCCCCTGCCCTCAAGGAGCTCACATTCTAATGGAGAAGACAACGTGCAAAGAACTATGTATATATAACATATATAGAGGGAAAATCTGAAGTAATCTCAGAGGGAAAGTATTAATATTGAGGAGAATTAAGAAAGGCCTCTTTCAGACTTATATGAATTGATGCTGAGTGAAAATGAGCAGAACCAGGAGAACATTGTACACAGTAACAACTGCAGGGTTCGATGACTGTCTTTGATAGACTTAGCTCTTCTCAGCAATGCAAGGATCTAAGAAAACTGCAAAAGACTTACAATAGAAAATGCCATCTACATACAGAGAAAGAACTATGGAGTCTGAATGCAGATGGAAGCCTACCATTTACTCTCCTTTTCTTTTGTTGTTTTGTTTTGTTTCTTCTTTCTTGTGGTTCCTCCCACTAGTTCTAATTCTTCTTCTTTACATCATAACTAATGTGAAAATATGTTTAATATGAAAGTATAAGTAGAACTCATATCAGATTGCATGCTGCCTTGGGGAGGGCAAAGGAGAGGGAGAGGGAGAAAATTTAAAACTGAAAATCTTGTGGAAGTGAATGTTGAAAACTAAAAAAAAAAAAAAAAAATTTAAAAAAAGGCCTCTTTCAAGAATGTGGGAGTTGAGCTGAGTCTTGAAAGAAGTCAGGAAGCAGAGGTGAAAAGGGAAAGCATTCCAGCCCTGAGAGAGAGCCAATGAAAAGTACAGAGTCAGGAAATAGGGTACTATGTTGCAGGAGATAGCAAGAAAGCCAGGGTCACTTCATCATAGAGTATATGGAGGGGAATACATCGTAAGGTGACTTGAAAGACAGGAAAGGGCCAGATTGCAAAAGGCTTTGAAAGCCAGGGGATTTTATATTTTATCTTGGAGGTAATAGAGAGCCATTGGAATTTAGCAAGTAAGGAAGTAACCTGGCCAGACCCTGCACTTTAGGAGGAGCAGCTAGGTGGTGAAGCGGATAGAGTGCCAGGCCTCGAATCAGGAAGGCCTGGGTTCAAATGTGACCTCAAACACTTACTAACTGTGCAACCCTGGGCAAGTCACTTCACCCTATCTTCCTCAGTTTCTTTATCTATAAAAAGAGCTAGAGAAGGAAATGGCAAACCACTCTAGTATCTTTGCCAAGAAAACCTTAAAATGGAGTCATGAAGAGTTCGACATGACTGAAAATCACTGAACAACAACTTAAGCACTTTGGGAAGATCATTTTGACAGCTGAATGGAAGACAGACTAGAGTGAGGAAGAGGGCAAGAAGACCAACCAGAAGGCTATTGAAATAGTCCAGGTATGAAGTGATGAGGACCTAAACTAAGGTAGCAACTGTGTGAGTAGAGAGAAGGAGAAATATATGAAAGATGTTATGAAGATAGAAATAACAGGACTTGACAACAGATTGGATATGTGGAGTGAGAGCAAGGAGTTGAAGATGAAGCTAAGGTGGTGAGCCTAAGTGACTGGGAAGATGCCTTTGACAAAAATAAGAAAGTTAAGAAGAAGGGAGGGTTTGGGGGGAAAGACAGTGAATTCTATTTTGAATATATTGAATTAAGATGTCTATATTCCAGTTCGAGATGTCCAATTAGCAATTGCTTATACAAGATTGGATATAAGATAGTTTAAACCTATATAAATAGAAATGAGAACCATCTACATTGAGATGAAAACTGAACCCATGGGAGCCAATTAAATCACCAAGTTAAAGAGAATGGAGGGAAAAGAGAAGAGGACCTAGGATAGAGCCTTAAAAATGGCCACAGTTAGTGGGTATAAGCTGAATGAAGATCCAGCAAAGGAGACTGAGGAGAGGTCAGACAGTTCAGAGGCAAACCAGGATACCAGTGTAATGAAAACCTAAAGAGAAGGGAACATCTAGGAGAAGAAGGTGATCAACAGTGTAAAAGCCTGCAGAAGGGTCAAGAAAGAGGAAGATTGAGAAAAGGCCATTATTTTAGTGACTAAGAGGTCATTGGTGGCTTTGGAGAGAGAAGTTTCATTTCACTAAAGAAATCAGAAGGCAGATTGCTTAAGGGTTTGGAATCAAGAGAGAAGAGAGCAACCAGAGGCACAGATTGTACATGGCTTTCTCAAGGAGTTTATCCTAGAAGGAGAGAAGAGACACAGAATGATAAATAGAAGAGACAGTAGGATCAAGTAGGGTTTTTTAAGGATGGAGGGACATAGGCATGTTTGAAGGCACCAGGGAAGGAACTGGTAAATAGGAAGAAATCAAAAATTAGAGAGAATAGAGAAAGCAATCTCTTGGTTCTCTCATCTTACTGATTCTAAGTCTCTTTTTTCCAGATTATCTTCTAGGTTCTATCTCCTATGCATTGGTGTACCCCAATCTGAAATCCTGGCTCCTTTTTTTCCGTTCAGACCCTCTCTCCCTTTTCCTCTCTCTATACTCTTACGGATCACATCTACTCCCATGTCTTCAATGATCATCTCCAGCAGATGAATCCTAAACCTATGATCCAGTTCAACTACATGCTGGAAATCTCTACCTAGATTTTCCATAGGCATCTCAAACTTGAAAGGCAGAATTGGCCTATCAGATGGTGCTGGCTTCAGAGCTAGGAATACCTCGGTTCAAGTCCCACTTCTGACACCTACTGTCACTTATGTGCCTGAGGCAGTTCCCTAAGACTCTAAGCTACAGAGGAGGTGCTGACCCTTATTAGTAGTAGGAATCCCTCACCTCAGAGTTCTCTTTGCCATTGAAATCACAGTTCCAGTCCCAATACCTATTTTGGATCCATGACATCAACAAAACTTCTTATTTTCTCTCCTTGAAGGCAGGACTTATTTCATTTTTGTCTTCATATCCCCAACACTTAGCCCAGTGCTATGTGCATAGGTACATAATAAATGCTTGTGGAACTGCAATGAATTGTGGGGTAAGGATTAGCATGTTTTTTTCATGGTTATTCCTTCCTCATGACAAATCTGCATAGTACGTTTCTAGAAAGTAAGTTGGTACTTGGGAAGCATGCCACACTGATGTCTATGGATCCAGCACAGACTGTTCTCCTATAATGCTATCCCTGACATTTCAAAGTTGAAGAAACAAAGTCACTGGGCTTACTCCTAGATTCTTACAGCTAGCAAACATCTTAGAGTTCATCAGCCCAAGACGGTGTCCTAGGTATAGCATTTTCATGGACAATCTTGTCCAACTCATGCCACAATCCCATTACAAAAATGAGGAATCTAGGGCCCAAAGAAACAAAAATCAGGGCAGTTTTCCTTGATAATTTCTTGAAAGATGATGTCTAGGCTTTTTTTTTTTTTGATCATGGCTTTAAGGTAGTCCAATAATTTTTAAGTTATCTCTCCTGCATCTATTCTCCAGGTCAGTGGTTTTTCCAATGCGATATTTCACAGTCTTCCATTTTTTTTTCATTCTTTTGGCTCTGTTTTATGATTTTTTTGATTTCTCACAAAGTCACTAGCTTCTATTTGTTCCACTCTAATTTTTAAGGTAGTATTTTCTTCAGTGGTCTTTTGGACCTCTTTTTCCATTTGGCTAATTCTGCCTTTCAAGGCATTCTTCTACTCATTGGCTTTTTGGAGCTCTTTTGCCATGAGGGTTAGTCTATTTTTTAAGGTGTTATTTTCTTCAGTATTTTTTTAGGTCTCCTTTATTTAAGCAAGTCATTGACTTGTTTTTCATGATTTTCTTGCATCACTCTCATTTCCCTCCCCCATTTTTCCTTTACTTCTCTTACTTGCCTTTCCAAATCCTTTTTGAGCTCTTCCATGGCCTGAGACCAATTCATATGTCCCTGACATGCATTCCCACATCCTTCCCATTACACCACATTACCAATATGGGCTTGCAAATATCCTAGTTCTGATATTTGCTTCCAGTTTCCTTATCTATAAAACCACGTTAATAATAATCGTAACATCCACTTCACAGGATTTGTGGGAGGAAAGTGTGTTGTAAACCTTACAGTGTAAACAAGTATGAGGTATGTGATGTTTGCTCCTGAATGAAGCTCTTTGGTTGTGTGATTCAAGGGCTGTCTCCTTGAAACCTACAGTTTGGAACTGTGGATTATCCACAGGTAGCATGCAATATCTGAACAGGCCACCAGATGGCTCTGAGTCACTAGCCTGGAGACCTTGTGGGTCCCCTTCTCTCCTACCTGCACAAGTCAGCCCTTTCCTAAGAGACTTCCGCCACACTGTTAAGCAACTCGGCTCAGATTAACCCTTTGCTTGACAGGTCTAAAATTAATATAGGGAATGATAGAGAATGTTGCTCAATATGATAGAATAGAAAATCTACTTTCTATACCTAGCTCAAAGCCCCCCACCTTGCAATGGTTCTTAGGTTACTGTCCACTGCACTCATAGACTCATAACTTAGCATGCTAGGATCACATGGTTTATTGTAAATAAAACCAATCAATAAATATTTATTAAGTGCCGACTCTGGGCCAGGAACTATGCTAAATACCAGAAATACAAAAATAGGCAAAAGATTGTCCCTGCCTTCAAGGATCTTACAACCTAACAAAAAGAAACCCAGACCAACCTCCTAACACCTACGGGTCCCAGAAATGAATGAGGTATGCCCTAGCCATCTCAGACTCATGGACTAAAGAAGATGTGTTTCCACCAGCTCCCTGACTTGTGGGCACAAAAGCCATGCTGCCTGCTTATTCTCAATCGCTTAGGCATGGTGCTGAGCACAGCTCTAATCTCTTATGTTCCACTTTGCCTCCCAAGCACAGCTGCAGCCTTTGGCTCCTTCATCTCAGAGGAAGTTCTAGCTCTAATACCTAAGAAGAGCATTGTGAAAGGAGCAATGAAGAAAAGGGGAAAGAGCAGAAAAGGTAGGAAGGGGGTGGATTGTGTAAAGAGCATGCAGAGTTCCTCTTTTAAACTGTCACCTGGCTCTTGGCCCCCCAGATCCGACTTAGGGCAGGACAGGTTCCACTGTCCTCTCTGTTCTAGAGAAAGCAGGGGCAATCTCACTTCCCACAATACCTCACAAGTTTGTCTTGCCTCATTCTATAATAATAAGAGCTAATGTTTCTATATTTACTATGTTCCAGGAACCATGCTAAGTACTTTATGATTACTATTTATTTGATCCTCTCAACCCTGGGAGGTAGTTGCTATTATAAGGCCCATTTTACAGATAAGGAAACTGAGGGAAACAGAGGTTAAGTGGCTTGTTCAGGATAACACATGTAGTAAGCATCTGAGGCTGGATTTAAACTCAGGTCTTCCTGACTCCAGGACCAGCATTCTATCCACCGCTCCACCTAACTCAACAGAGATTTTTTTTTACGTGCAGAAGTACCAGGCTATGATTATTATTATCATCAGAGGCCAGAGGAGTAGGAAATTGGCCATGAGAAGTGATGGAAGGAGCCTCACATAGGAACTGAGACCTGCTCCAAGTAATTGGTAACTTCCCCCATCAGTGCTATTTCCACCAGACCTATCAGGGACTCCATACCACGGTGCACTGTGTGAATTGTATCCAGCATTGTAAAACAGCGTTTCTCAAACTCATACAGAATCTGAGTGTTACCATGGGATGTGAATGAAATTTCCATGAACAATTTCCCATGAAAAAACATCAATGATATTTACATTTTTCCCCTGTAAAATATTTAAAACAAAATTCTATATGTGGCTAAAAAAACTGGCAATTTTGGGATGAGAGACTTATTATCCTCTATTTTGCTTCCTCGTGCCCCTTTTTGTCCCAAGTGCCAGTCTTCCCCGGCATGATACAGAGAGAAAAACCCTCACACTGGAGTGACAAACTCTTAGTTCAATCTTGCCTCTTTATGACCTGGGACAACTCACTTAATCTCCCTAGATTTCAGTTTCATCGTCTGTAAAATGAAGGGGTAGGTCTAGATGTCCTCTAAGGTCACTTCCAGTTCTAGAGCCATGATCCCAGTAAGAGATATATTTTTTTTTTCTAGTGACTTTCAAACCATATCCAAATCAGCCTGGGAAAGACTGTTGGAAACCATTCAGAATTCATCCACTTGTAATCCACAAGATGGCGCCCAAACCTCAAAATTAGTACTTTTGTCACACAGCCATTGACTGGGAAAGAATCTTTGTAAGTGAGAAGGCTGGCTTCTGACCTTGTTTATGTGATGATTAAAGAATCATAAATGGGGCAGCTAGGTGGTGCAGTGAGTACAGCACAGGCCCTGGAGTCAACAGGACCTGAGTTCAAATGTGACCTCAGACACTTGACATGTACTTAGCTGAGTGACCTTGGGCAAGTCACTTAAGCCCAACTGCCCTGCCAAAACAAACCAAAAAAAAGAATCATAGTTTTAGAGCTAGAAAGGGTTTAAGAGATGATCAGCCCAACTCCCTCATATTACAGAATGTTTTCCCTGTTTTTTGGCACTGATTTAAAATGTCATGATGTCTTTTACTGGTATTGAAGCTAAAGCAGTATCTTTTGCCCATTCCTTCAATTTTGAGGGCTGAAGGGGTGTGAAGGGGAGACTGAGCTTTGTGGTAGCAAGAAGCAATGGGGAAAATAGTGGCCAGGAGGAAGAATATGCACGGTCAGGGCCACTTGGTCTGCTAAAGTCTGCAGGACAGTAAAGTATGAGACTAGGAAAAAAAAAAGTATGAGACTAGGAGTTACAGAGTGAAAAAAAAAATGGTTTTGTTCTTTTTATTCCTTAGAGATTGGTGTAAGGAACCAAACAATCAACACAAAGTACTTGCTTCCAACCATGAATTGTAAAGAGAGACCTTCTGTAGAGCTACTTCTCACAGACCATAGAATTCTTTGCCCCTTAGATGGAACCTCCTGTTCATTAGAATCCTCTACCTGGAAGGAGGTTTAGAAAGGAGTATTGGCTGTCCCCCATGTCTGGAGTTCTCCACTACCCCCACCCCAACTTCTCACTTTCCCTGATGTCCTTCAAAATTCATTTCAAATTCCACTCACTGTAGAAGACCTTTCTTGACTCCTTCAACAATTAGTCTTCCCCTCGCAGACTGTCTTCCATCAACTCTGTATATATCCTGCTCGTACCTAGTTATTTACTATATGCTGTCTTCCCCATTGAAATGTAAGGTCCCTGAGGGCAAGGTCAACTTTTTGCCCTTCTATGTATCTCCAGATCTTAGCAAAGTGCCTGAAACAGTAAATTTGTTGACTAACTTCCAAATGCTTGCTGGGACAGGAAGCTCACCACTTACCTAACTAGAAAGACCATTCAGTTTATTGGAAGGGGAGTGGGGTGTGTGTAACAAAATGGGACCTTTCTTTAGGAAGATCAATCTGACGTTTGAGTGGAGGATGGAATAGAGAAGAGAGACTTGTGGCAGGCAGACCCACCAGTCGGCTATTGCTGTAGTCTAAGCATGAGGTGATAAGGGACTTTATCAGGGTGGTGTCAGTATCAGAGGAGAGAAGAGGGCACATGCAAGAGATGTTACAAAAGTAAAATCAACAGGCCTTGGCAACAGATTCGATAAGGAGGGAGGGAGAGTGGGAAAGTGAGGAGCCCATGTGACTAGGAAGATGTTGGTGCATACCCTTGGCAGTATAGGGAAGTATGGAGCTCCCTCCTCTCTTATAAGCAATTAATCAAGTATATATTAAGTGCCTACTTAAGTGCCCACACTGTTTGGCACAGAGGACACAAGTACAAAGAATGAAACGATGCCCTCTCACAATGTTTACATTCTCTCTTGAAGTCATTACCTCCCAAATATCTTTCCCTACTGCATATTCCCTATTTGTTTTAATTCTCCCCTTTCACCCCCTTACACGGACCCTCTTCAGAGCAATTCAGAGCGACTGTTCAGAGGAATGGCCAAATGTTGGATTTAAATCAATGAATAACTGAGACACTTGAGGCCACATCACAACAAAGAATCTCGAAAGCCTAGTGATCTCTCAACAAAGAACTCCTCCCTCCCCCACCCTACCGCCCAAACACACAATCACACCAAAGCCCTGGGAAACCGATTCCAAGAGCTGGCTCCCAGAACTCCCATGCCACCCCTAAGGTACCACTCAAAGCACATTCTTGCTTACACTGACTCCCTCAATTTTTATTCTTGCCTAAATAATCTCCTAAGATCATTCCTACAGCTGACTCCTGCCCACTTTGGTTCTGAGACCCCTCAAATTCATTTCTCCCTGCCTCGAATCTAAGAACCCTCCCCCAAATTCACTCTTGCCTCCTGGCATCTGCGAGCTGCCCCAAGGGGCACCCCTTCCCACCACGGCTTCAAGACTCTTCCTAAAACTCATTTCTGCACACGCTGGCTTTCGCACTCCATCCACCTGGGATAAAAAAAAAAAATGTTTGATGGCATCTTCCTGGGCGCTGGATGCAGCGCTTGCTGCCCGGGGCAGGCGGGCGAGCAGGCGAGCTGGCGGGCGTCTGGGGCGGCTGCAAACCTGCTTCCTCCTGACTGGTGTCAGATGACTGTGTAAAGATGGCCGAAGGGGAGGCTGGTGGCTCCCGGTCTGTGGATCCGCGGGAAGACTTCGAGATCATAGACCGGACCCAGATACCCCCAGCGAGTGAGGTGCGCAGTGAGGTTGGGGGCAAGGCGGCGGCCGGGGACGACGCCGGCTGGTCACACCCCATCCTCTCGCTGGCCAAAAAGGCGTCCGAGAACTTCTCGGTGAGCTGTGGACACGCGCTGCGCTCCGCAGCCTCCTCCGCCGGGCTTCGCAGCAAACTCCCCAGCGTTGGCGGTGGCAGCGGCGGAGACAGCCCCGCCAACCCAGGTAAGCCAGCGAGCCGGGGCGAACCCGCAGGGAGGGGCTTCGTGAGCCCTGGGCTGTCCGCAGCCTGAAGTGTCCCTGCTCGGTACAACGTACCACTCCAAAAAGTAAACTTACAAGCAGCTGGTCAGGAGAGCCAGGCCAAAGTCTTATCAAAATAAATCACGCACTTCCACTCCACTTACACACACACACACATACACATACATACATACATACATATATACATACATACATACATACACACTCACTCCCCTCACTTCCCTCACAGGACTACTTGGAGGAAGGAGGGGAGAGGTGAGATAATCTTCCTGTTGGACCCAACATTTAATTCCTGTGGGGAAAGGGAGAGTGAGAAAGGTTTAAACAAAAAACAACGGTAATAACTACTCCACGTAAAATAGTTCCAGTACTCGATAATGGCCCCTGTACTCAAAAGTTTAAAAATCCCAATTTATCTATTTCCAAGTTCTAACAGTAGGTGGGGTTTTATCACCGCAGAAACAAATAAGTGCGACTAAAATATTAAGTATTGATGGAGTGGAGTTAAGATCCTTGCTTTGCTTAATTATCCTTCACATTTGCTTAACGCTTTACCTGCTTAGAAAAGGTCGGTAGATCTATCAGTGCTGGACATCATACAGGTGGAATTGAAGTGGTCCCAGGGCTGTAAGGGGCAAAAGCTGGATTTGAATCAAGGTTTCCTTGATTCCAGGGCCAAAGCTCCTTTCATTAATCGGTATTGTTTTTTAAAACACTGACCAAGCTATCACTGGAAGAGGTCGAGCAGAGGCTAGATAACCACCTTTCAGAGATGTTGGAATATTAGACCACTGCTGAGGTGACTTCCAACTCTGAAGTTCTGTTATTCTATGATTATGAAAAAGAGCCAAGCAGTTTTAAACTATTAGGTATAAAGGACTAGATGGGGATGGACAATGCAAAAATCTTTCTCTTATTTGACTATTACTCAGGCTTTAAGATATATTGAATCACAAAGTCTCACTGTAAGAAAAGACCTGAGAGGTCATTTGGCCTGACCTTTCTCAAATGTATCAATCTCCACATCTGGACCCCCTTTCAATACCTCTTGCTTAAACCTTATCAATCAGGGGAGTACATAACCACTATTACCTCCTTGGATTGTATCACTAGGAGACCCCTATAGAGTGTTAAGGAGCATAACTAGTTTGAGATGACTGAATAGTTTTTCGTAGAGAAAGAGAAGCTCGGGGTATGAATGGATGAAGGTTGGGAGTGTCTGGTTTGTAAGTGAGAGGATTTGGGCAACTCAGGGAAGTAGCAGGTAGCAAGAAGCTCAAGAAAGGAAGGAGATAGGATACTGAAGACAAATTTTGCTTTTTTTTTTTCTTCAAAAATAATTCTGCTATCATGCACTGTGTATGACCAGGTGGGATTTATACCAGAAATGCAGGGCTGGTTCAATATTAGGAAAACTATCAGTATAATTGACCATATCGATAACAAAGCTAACAGAAATCATATGATTATCTCAAGAGAAGCAGAATAGATGCAAAAGCTTTTGACAAAATACAATGCCGTTCCTATTAAAAACACTAGAGAGCATATGAATAAATGGAACTTACCTTAAAATGATAAGTAATATTTATCTAAAACCATCAGCAAGCGTTATCTGTAATGGGGATAAGCAAGAAGCTTTCCCAGTACAAGAGGTGAACATTATCACTTCTGTTATTCAATATCATACTGGAAGTGTTAGTTATAGCAATAAGAGAAGAAAAAGAAATTAAAGGAATTAGAATAGGCAATGAGAAAACAAAACTATCACTCTTTGCAGACAATTTGGTTTACTTAGAGAATCAACTAAAAAACTAGGGAAAACAATTAACAATTTTAACAGAGTTGCAGGATACAAAATAAACCCACATAAATCATTAGCATTTCTATATATTACCAACAAAGTCCAGCAGCAAGAGATAAAAAAAGAAATTCCATTTAAAATAACTGTAGATAATACAAAATACTTGGGAGTCTACCTACCAAGACAAACCCAGGAACTATATGAACACAATTACAAAAACTATTTTGATTATGGCCCTCCTTAGATAGGAGGAAAGTCAATTAAATAATCTTTCATGAGGACATTAACATTATGAAAAAAAAAATTTCCATTGGTATTTAGATCTTTGAAGCTTGTTTAAACTGTATGGTCCATGAGGCCAAGGACCAAGTGTCAACCAAACTTTCTCTCTCCCCCAGCACCAATTTGTTGAATTGAAGGTTTGCTGAAATGGAACTACTATTCATTTAGCTCCTATGCAAATGAAATGGAATGCTATACATCAAAAAATTAACTATGACCATGTTTATATATGCTTTCCACTGCTTTTTGTCTAGATCTTGGATTTCAGCAGTATGAGAAACTCTTGGTATAGACTCTCCCTTCAAATGATTTGTAATTTATAGTCTTTAGAGAGTTGCCTAGGGCACTGAGAGGTTATAACTTAGGCTTTACACAGCTCGTTATGAGGCAAAGACTGGACTTAAACCCAGGTCTTCCTGACTCAAAGATTAGCCTTCTTTTCATAACTCAGGATGCCTATCTTTTTTTTAAATGTATTTATTTATTTTTAGTTTTCAACATTCACTTCCATAAGATTTTGAGTTCCAAATTTTCTCCCCATCTCTTCCTTCCTCCTACTCCAAGACAGTGCATAATTTGATATAGGCTTTCTATATATTCATATTGAACTTATTTTCACATTAGTCATGTTGTAAAGAAGAATTAGAATGAATTAGAACAAGATAGAAGAAACAAACAAGAAAAAGAAAAGAGAGAGAGTAAATAATATTCTCCAATCTGCATTTAGACACCTTGGTTCTTTTTCCGGATGTGGACAGCATTTTCCATCATGAGTCCTTTGGAATTGTTTTGGATCTTTGCATTGCTAAGAAGAGATAAATCTATATAAATTAATCATCGCACATTGTGGTTGTTACTGTATACAGTGTTCTCATGATTCTGCTCACTTCACTCAGCATCAGTTCATTCAAGTCTTTATAGGTTTTTCTGAAGTCTGCCTGCTCATCATTTCTTATGGCAAAATAGTATTTCATTACATTCATATACCACAACTTGTTTGGCCATTTCATAATTGACAGGCATTCCCTCAATTTCCAATTCTTGGTCACCATGAAAAGAGCTGCTATAAATATTTTTGTACATGTGGGTCCTTTTCCTTTTGTATGATCCCTTTGGCATACGGACCAAGAAGTGGTATTTCTGGGTAAAAGGGTATGCACATTTTTATACCTTTTCGGGCATAGTTCCAAATAGCTCTCCAGAATGATTGGATTAGTCCACAACTCCATCAACAATGCATTAGTGTTCCAATTTTCCCACATCTTCTCCAGCATTTATCATTTTCCTGTATTGTTATGTTAGCCAGTCCGATAGGTATGAGGTAGTCCCTTAGAGTTGTTTTGATTTGCATTTCTCTAATCAATAGTGATTTAGAGCATTTTTCCACATGACTATAGATAGCTTTAATTTCTTCATCTGAAAACTGCCTATTCATATCCTTTGACCATTTATCAGTTAGGAAATGACTTGTATTCTTATAAATTTGACTCAGTTCTCTATATAGTTTAGAAATGAGGTCTTTATCAGAGACACTGGTTGTAAAAATTTTTTCCCAGTTTTCTGCTTCTCTCCTAATCTTAGTTGCATTGGCTTTGTTTGTACAAAGGCTTTTCAATTTAATATAATCAAAATTATCCATTCTGCATTTCATAATGTTCTCTATCTCTTGTTTGGTCACAAATTCTTCCATTCTCCATAAATCCAACAGGTAAACTATTCCTTGCTCTCCCAGTTTGCTTATAGTATCAACCTTCATATCTAAATACTGTACCCATTTTGACTTTATTTTGGTATATGGTATAAGATATTGGTCTATGCCTAGTTTCTGCCATACCAGTTTTCCCAGCAGTTTTTGTCAAATAGTAAGTTCTTATCTCAGAAGCTGGAGTCTTGGGTTTATCAAACAGTAGATTACTATAATCGATGCCTATCATTTTATACCTTATAACTTAAAATTTAATTCTGCTGCCTGAAATATCTTTCCCTGTCTCCTTCAGTTCTAATGCCCCCTTCATAAAGGTTTTCCTGATCCTCTACCAGTTAGAAGTAATCTCTCCCTCTTCCAGACCTCCACAGTAATTTTTTAAATCTATTTCAGTATAGTCCACATGGTAAGGATTTATTAACTGTTGAACAAATGAATTACTCTGGGAAGTACTCTCACAATGGTTAATCTGCTGCCAGAAGCAGTGGGATAAACTTAGTTATATTAAGTAGAAAGATTTGTGACACCAAGGTATATCTTATATGCTAACACTGTTAATGGGTGAAGCTTTTATTTAAACAGGTTAATGGGGCATTTAATATTGTATACTGTGTAAGAAAGAACATGCCACATAAAAGGCTAGAGGTGCAATATGAAACAGATTAGTTTCTTTTTTTATTATAATTGTTACTATTTATTGACTCTCCAGAGTCATCTTGCTATAGTAGCTAGAGAACCAGTGTCAAAGCCAGGAAAAACTTAGTTCAAAAACTACGTCTATACATACTAGCTTGTGCAACCCTGGGCAGATTAGTTTCTTTTAAATGCTGTTTAGGAACATAAAATTGTGAGGGCAATGTGTATGGCATAGCTCTGGAATCAGATGTGAGCTCTACACTCAGCTTTGTGACCTTGGACAAGCTCATATAAGATTTCTGGACTTCAGTTTCCTCATCTGTAAAAGAGGCATGATAGTGCTTATACTGCCTAGGATTGGTGGGACACCTGTTGGCTTGTTGTGTTGAATTATTACTTCTTTCTTGCAACGTTATTTCACAATTCTATTTGGTTTCTCTTACCAGAATGTGAGATCTTTGAGGGCAATGATAGTTTTCTATTCATCTATATTCCTTCCGCAAGTCCTCATCAAAGCCTTAAATATAGTAGATGCTGCTCAAGAAATATTTGAACAAATTCCATTTCTTGGAAGAGCTGTAGCTTTCGTTAAAAAGTGAAACTGCAAGATTATCCTTTTTTGTGAGCCCAATTAGTTGTCCCAGATGTCTCTGACCACTTGATATTGTGAGATTTCAAATTTTAATAGAGTGTTTTTCTAAACTAATGACATTTGTGAAGTCTACTATGATCTTTACCAGATTGGCTTTCATGATATTGTAGAATTAATGGTGTTTCTCAAGAAGCAAAGAAATCGCTCTTATGAAAGTTTTATTCAAGCAAGTTTTTCATACATTGGTTTGTTTTTAATGCTTAATATGTGGGCATATCCATTGTTTTTCCAGTTTGGCAGGTCTTTGTATTTTGCTTTCTGACTAATAGGCACAATTAAATTCAGTTACCTGGGTAGGTGAATCCTTTCATTGTGCTGAATATATATGTGCAAAAAAGTTGCAGTGAACCAATTCAGTGAAAACATCTTTACACATAGGTGCTTTATGATAAAACATGGAAAAAAATTGTCATGAACTCAATGTAGCAGATGTTTATGGAAGTCCACTACCTGCTGGGAACTGTGGGAGATAGAAAAGAAATTCTTAAACACTCTCTATCTCTCTCTCTCTCCCTGCCTAGTTTATAATCCTCTTGAGATAAGACATATATATATATATATATGAAACAGTTAAACTTCAGTGTATCTACAGGATATATAACTAAGTTCTAAAATTAAGGTTGATGACAGGAGGCAGTCATAGTAATAAAAAGTATATAAGTATGTAGTATAAAATCTATATGAGCCTTAGTGGAAGACTTCATGGAAGACGAGGGATTTGAGCTTGTCCTTGAAAATGGATGAACAAAATAAAAAGAAATTAGGAGGGCTTTCCAAAGGTTCAAAGATCATCATGAGGAAATCGAGGTGGCAGAGAGTGAAGAGAAGGGCCTAACTGTGCTGGGAGCAGTGGGAAATAAAGTTGGCTAGACAGGATGAGGAAATACTATGATGGGCCTCAATCCAGAAATAACCCCAATTTCCTTCTATAGGTAATAGAGGTTTTTTGAAAGTTGTACTTTAGAACAGGAGTTCTTAATCAGAGGTCCACACAGACCTAAGGGCTCTGTGGTTAGATTTCAGGAGGTCCATTGAATTGAACTTGGATGAGGGGGAAAAAAAGTCATACACATACCAAAGAAACAGTTGAAACAACAGTTCTAACATAAGGGTTGATCTTTGTTTTAACTAACTTCTAACTGAAATTTAGCATTTCCTTTAATTATGAATGTAAGCGGCAAACTATAGTAGTATTAGCAGTTCCTGTGTTTTGTCCCCACCAGAAATCACAGACATTTTCATATCACATCAGAGTTGTTGCAGATATCTTGAAATATCTTTTACATTCATCACTACTTCAAAGTACTGTAATTATTTGACTCACCACTAAATCACACATAATGGAAGTCTTCCTTGTGTTCAGATACTCTCACAATGCAGCTGGCCAGCTGTTAAGGTCTCCTGGCTTTACCACATTGCCAAAAACACAAATGACACAAAAAGTGAAGAACCCTCAGATTATTCTGGCAGTGGCATGAAGGATGAATTGAAGGGGAGAGTAGGCCATTGCCATTAGCCCAAGTACCAGACACTATGGAGCTAGGATTGTAGCACTGGAAAGCTAAAATAAGGGATAGATGAAAGACATCTTGAAGAAATTTTTTTCCTCCACTGTAAAATGAGCAGATTGGACTGGTTTCTAAAGTTACTTCCAGCTCTAAGCTCTGTAAATCTCTAAATTAATAATTGTTGGTTGACTACAATAAAAAGGGATAAAGGAGAGGCAGCTGTGCTCAAAATGTTATATTCAAAAAATAGTGATAGCAGCCAAATTATCACCACTCTATTTCTGTAATTAGATAATAAAGACCCTGGGATTTCATACACTCATAGGAAAGTATGGAGGGAATTTAGAAATCATCTAATCCAAGCCCCTCATTTTCCTTTCTAGACCGTAAGCTACTTGAGGTCAAGGATCATGTTTCTATATCTACCTTAGTGCCTAGTATAAGACTTGGCACCTGGTAGAAATTTCACAGGGGCAGCTAGGTAGTGCCATGGATAGAGCACTGGGCCTGGAGTCAGGAAGATCTGAGTTCAGATTGATGAGGTTTAGGAGAGATACAGGAACCCCAAGACTGAAGTTCCCAGACAGGGTTGAGGCCATCTGGAATGAATTTGCAGACCCAAGCATTCTTTAAGTCAAGGAGGCAAAGATTTATTGTTATGCTTTTCACCAGGCAAGAGTTCTTAGGGAATCCACAAACTTACAGGGGTGCAGTTAATGTTTGTATAGGTTAAACTATAGTAAAACATGTGCCAAATATGCTAACTAGGTGATTCAGGACAGGATTAGGGAGTGGTTAAGGAGTGGTTAGTTCTTAAAGGAACATTTATTTTTAGTATCTACTATGCAGGCATTTTACCCAGAGTTCACTGGGAAATAGCATTGGAGTGGGGGGGGGAGAGGGAGGCCTGCATGAAGGTGTGGTTTTAGGCCTGAAACAAAACTAAGTCAACTAACAGTCAGGGCTGACTAAGAAATACCCAGGCTGCTTCCATCAACATCTTGTTAGACAAGATAAACGTAAGGGAGTGTACATATGTCTAAGTCTAGGTCAGTGAGTAGTAATATCTTTATGACCCAGTACACAGCTAGTTCAGCCAATATACAGATGGTTCAAAATCATAAATTCTATAGGTGCAGCTGGCCACCATATCAGGAAGAGAGATGTTTTGTTAAGGCATGCTGGTGAGAAACTGCCTGAGACACTGTTTTGAGGCTAGGGAGAAATGTGATTTCAGAACTGGGTCCAAGTACAGGCACCCAAGCACCCCATGAAGATCAGGACTTTGTCCATGGGGTCATGTAGACTCAGACACAACTGAACAATAACAACAAGGAGTTTAATAAATGTGGGTCTTTACCTGAATTGCAAATGAGGACATACTGGGAATTTAATAAATTCAACAAATATAACTTAAGTGCCTGCTATGTACAAGACACTGCTAGGTGCTGGGTATATAAGATGAAAACACAATCCATGCTTTCCAGGAGTTTACATTCTGTTAGGGAAAGTAACTTGACCAAGTTGGACTTGAACCAAAGTTCCTAAGTCCCAGTTAAGTGTTCTTGCCACTAAGTTCACTACCTTCTTCTTGAAAGCGTCATTTATAAGTGTACACTTTTTATAGATGGATGATTTTGCATTTGAAGAAATGAGTGGTAGAGCAGGGCTTAAACTTTTCACCTAGTAATTCTGAATGCCCCAGAGGAACTAAAACCTTAATAGCCTCTTTGGAAGGACTATTGTGGGGTATATAAGAAGTAGAGAGTAGTAGTCCTGCAGAAAATGGAGGATGAATCTCACAGTGAGACCGTATGGTACAGTGGAAGATTTGGAGCCAGAAGACCTGAAACTTACCTGTGTGACCTGTGTGTACAGATTATTTAACCTTTCTGGGCCTCAGTATCTTTACCTATAAAATGGGCAGGTTGGACTAGATAACCTTCCCAGCTCTAAATCATCAATTTTATAGAAATGGTCTGTACTACATTTCCCAGCAGCCCCTTTAGCCTTAATTTCAGGAACACTAATCTAAAATGCCAGTCTGCCTTTTAAAGTATGGTAGACATTTATTTCAAATATCATTTGCCCAGATTGTTCAGATCAGGATATAATCAGTCAGTTCATTTTGGCATTTATGACACTGCTGGAATATCTAATACAAAAGGTAAACTACCTACCTCTTGCCTTTAGGGAAAAAAAAAATGTTCAAATGACAGGTATTTGAGTGATCACAGAGCCACTTTATTACCACAGTTTATATGTATAAAACAAGTGCTATTACTGAACTGTTTCATCTTTTATTTCATAATAGCTTTCTTCTTGACTAGTAATAGCTTTAGATTGAGAAAAGGTATCAGATTGAAACTTTTCCCTAAGAACTTAGTATTTCATCATAATAATTTTATCATATTTCATCACTGTACAGATACACTTGGACAATATTAAAAGAGGAATTTTAGGAAACAGTAGCAAAATTCTTTCATCTCCCATATATGTAGTGGTTTTCCACCTCACTACTTGAACATAGTCATTTCTTAGCAACTGTATAAAATAGCCAGATTCCTCTCTTAGGTCTTGTCAAGTAGATTTTCCTTATACACACTGTATTATATCTTATACAACAATATATTTTAAAGGCAAGGCCTCAGCCTCTTAGAATTTAATATCCATAAGAGCTGTTAACTCCCTTGCTTGGTTTCTTATTCCATAGCATTTCACATATTCCATAGTATTACTTACCAACTTTGTTATGTAGCAATTTTATATTTTAAAGATCAGGGGGCAGCTAGGTGGTGCAGTGAATAGAGCACCAGCCCTGGAGTCAGGAGGACTTGAGTTCAAATGTGGCCTCAGACACTTAACACTTACTAGCTGTGTGACCTTGGGCAAGTCACTTAACCCCAATTGCCTTGTCTTCCCCCTTCCAAAAAAAGAAATCTGCCATATTGACAATTTCCCCTAAGAATATAATACTTAATCACTGGACAATATCTGTGTAATAATTTGTTTACATCAATCCTACTTGGTAATCCATTTGTACTCCCTGAGATTTGTGAATGTTACCTTAGCAAAATGTTCATCACCATTCATCCTGAAATGTGCGCCACAATTTCCATTTTCACTGGTCCAGTTTCTTCCCCAAAGCATTTTCCCTAAAGGGAAGTTACTCACCTGTATAGTTGAAGACATTGCCATTGAGAATTGTTAGTGCCCTGAAAACCAAAAAAAGATAATTCTAACCCCAAATCTATATAAAATGTCTTTATCATTTTGTCTTAAATTTACACACAAACATACTTATGAAATGAATCATCTGGAGTTCCCATTTAATATTCTTTCCTTTGAAATAAATCCAGATAGTCTACATTTTCCCATCTATATTATGATTCCATTTTTCCTCTGTATAGTTTTCTTTTTTCCTTTACAATATTTTTTTAATACAGGAACCTTTAGCAGACTTCTTAAGCAAATTTTCCTTTCCAAGATTCAGAACTCATCTTTTTTCTTCCTGGAATTGAGATAGGATAAGTGGTGTCATCCCTGTTTTACATTTGGGTAAATAAGGAATATTCAAGTAACGAAGATGACACAGCAATAACCAAGATTCTGACTTTACACAAGACTAAATTATATTGAATCCAGTCCCACAAGCATTTAGTAAGAGCTAATCATATGCAACATACTGTGCTAGGCACTAGATCCAAAGACAAAACAAAAAACAGTCCCGGTTTTCAAAGAACTTACATTCTACTGAAGGGATGCAGTAAGTAAATGGTATATACATGATATTTGAGGAGAGAGAGTAGTTAACAACTAAAGTGATCAGAAAAGGTTTCTAATAGCAGGTGGCACATGAACTAAGCCTTGAAGGACGAAGCTAGGTATTCCTAAAGAGAAAAGCGGAGTAAGAGTACATTCTAGGCATAAGGCAACCTGTGCAAAAGCAGGAGATGGAAGGCAAAGTTCAGGGAAGTAAGGAAGATTGTCTATAATACATGAAGAAGGAGAATATAAATAAACTAGAAAGGTAAACTGGAGTCAGATTGGGAAGAGCTTTAAATGTCAGACTGACACACTTGTATTTTATCTTCGAGGCAGCAGAGAGGCACTGACAATTTTTGAGCTTTAAACTTGTGTTTTAGAAAGATTCTTTTTGTTGGAGTGTGGAAAATGGATTGGAATGGGACAGACTGGAAGCTTTTTAAGAAACTTGCAATAGTTTAGACAAGAGGTGATGAGTATCTGAACTAGGGCGGATGTCATGTGAATGCAAAGAAAGAGACACATGTGACAGGTGTTATAGAAGTAGAATCAACAAGATTCAGCAACTTATTGGATTTGGGGGGTGGGGGAGAAAGAAGAGTTGAGAATAATGCAAAGGTTGTGAACTTGAGTGACTGGAAGGCTAGTCGTACCCTCAATGTTAAAATAAAAGTAAAGGTGGAATTAGAGGGGAAGCTCAGGGGAAATTCAGAAATTTAGATGTCTCTGGGACATCTTGTTGTGGATGCCCAGCAGCCATCTGAAGATACAGGACTGGAACAGAAAGACCTGAACAGAACTGTATCACAGAAGCCCAGAAAGTTCTCTGAAAGAACCACAAAGGACTCAAAGAAACTTGATATAGATCCAAGTGATCAGAACAGAATGATTGGCTCATTGGCCACAATCATGTAAAAGAAACACAAAAAAACTTCAAAACTCTTGATAAAGTGACCAGTTTTGACATCCGACTGTGTAGTATGTTTCTTTCTTCTCAGAAGAGGTGGTTTAAACGTGTCAAATGAGGCATACACTGTCAGATCTGGCCAGCCATTTGTTTAGCTGCCATGTACTTAGTTACAAGGAAAGGTGGGAGTGGGCCTGATAAACACTATCAGAGACTGCAAATAGGTCAAGAATGATGAAGCCTCAGATAAGGCTGTCCAATGTAGCAACTAAGAGACCACTGGTAACCTTGGAGAGAGCCTGCTTCAGCCGAATGGTGAGTTACAAACTAGATTACAAAAGGTGGAGGAGTGTGTAGGAGGGAAAGAAGTGGAGGCGATGAGTTTCAATGGCTTTTCATTGGAGCTTGGCTATGAAAGACCAAGGTATAGAACAGTATCTTGAGGGGATGGTAGAGTCAAGTGAAGATTTATAAAGAATGGATAGGGACCTGTGGATGTTTGTTAACAGAGAGGAGCAAGTGGATAGGAAGAAACTGAAGATTGGAGAGTGACTGAAGGGTCAAAACCCAACCCTCCTCCTAATTCTCCCTTTTTGTCATTGATACCACCATCCCTCCATTTATCAGATTGTCCACAACTCTTTCACATCCCTGTTGCCACTCCATAACCAATCAGATGCTAAATCTCTTCTGAAAAATTCTCTCACATCTGTCCTGTTTTCTTTCTTATACCCAGCATGCTAATTCGGGCCTTCATCACTTCTTATCTTATCATTAACTTCCTAATTGGTCTTTCTGCCTCTATTCCATCTTCTGCACAGTTTACAAAATATTTCATAAAATAATGATCTGACCATGTGACTCCCCTGCTCTGGAAGCTTCAGTAGTGCCCTGTTGCCTCTAGAATAAGTTTAATACAGATGCTTCTGGTCTGACATTTAAAGCCTTTTACAATTTGGTTCCAACCCTTCTTTTTGGAATTTATGTATCTCCTTATAATGAGAGAGTTGCAGAGTGGATAGAGAGACAGCCTTAAAGCCCAAAAGACCTGGGTTCAAGTCCTGTTTCTGACACATAATGGCTCTGTGACCCTGGGCAAGTGACAGAATCTCTTAGCAACTCTCAAGACTAAAAGTTGCTGAGAAGGCACCAACCTGCATTAATAGAGTTTCCTTACCTGGGAGTTCACTGTAATTGAAATCACAGGTCTAGTCTATATGGCCCTCTTGCATTCTACATTCCTGCCAAATTGTCCTACTTACCATACCCCATACAATATATTCCACCTCCCCCCCATAAAAGAGGCTGAGTGTTCAGCAGTAAGGACACCGTTCAGTCTGTGGTTCTGTGTCTCCCTCCAACAGTCCTTTAATACCAGCTAAGGTAGAAGAAGCTTCAGAAATCACTTTCACAAAAACCCAGTCTCTTATTCATGCTAGAAGAATCTTAAATAATAGAAGTGGAAGAGATCTTAAGGAACATCTGATCATGCCCCTCATTTTAAGAATGAGGAAACTCATTCAAACTTGCTGGAGTTTACAATCATTCGATTGAGATTCCAACCCAAGTGCTCCTATCAAGGGTCTCTCTTCATCCAGCCCTTGCACTATACTATTTAAAGTGATCAGCACAGTGCCTGGCACATAGTAGGTGCTATATACTGTTTTCCTTTCCCTCTTCATTTTCCCTACTTAAAACACTCTTGCCAGATCAAGATGATTGGGTAGTTTAATTGAAACAAATCCAGACAGCTGTTCTATTAATGAGAGGAAAGGAGCTTGAATTATACAAGGAACTGGGACCCAATGTAGCCCTTCAGTTAGTGGTATCACGATGCCTGGGCCATGCCTAAGGATTCAGCAAATGCTTGTTTCTTTCCTTCCAAAAAAGGTCTGCGCTAAATTTATGACCCCAGATGAGAATCCGATGATCCGATGTTGCTGAAAGCTGTCAAAACAACGCTGAGCTTGTAGCTGACTGGCTGTGTGAAAGAGGGGACTCAGACCTAGAAGTGGAAAAGACCTATGAGGCCATGTAGCCCAGCCCCCACCCCCACATTTAACAAATAAGGAAACTAAGGCTGGCGGGAGGGTAGACCAAAAACAAGCTGGAAAGAGTCTTATTTGAACCCGGGTCCTCTGTCTTCAGAGTCAGTGCTATACTGCAGTGTCTCCCCCATCTTCTAGGAGAGGAGTAAGGGAAATTTCTATTTCAGTTAACATTTATTAAGCGTCTGCTGTGTTCCCGGCCTGGGCTAAGACAGCAAGAGCGGAGTCTGGAGAGTTCCTACCTAATGCTAGGCAGTCATTAGAGGCCCCTCCCCGCTGGGGTGGGGGAAGGGCTCAGTGCTGAGATCAGGACCTCCCCACCCCAGGCCGGGACGGCGCCCGTCAGCCCAGCCCCAGGTCGCTAGGCCTTGACTAAGCCTTCAAGCCCGGGCCCCCTTTCGGTCAAACCGAGGTCAGCTTTAAATGGAGCTGAGCCAGCGCCGCGACGATGCGGCCGAATTGAAAAGCCCGGAATATCTCCCTCAGCCCCGTGATCCCACAACGTAATGGCCGCCCCGCCCCGCCCCTTCCTGAAGCGCCTGGGCCCACTCGGCGCGGGAAGGCACCATGTCAGGACTAAAGCCGGAGGAGAACGTAAAATGGCGCCTCCCCGACTTTGCCTCGCGAGACTCGCGGGGATTTCCCTCAGAGAGAAGGGCGTGGTTCTCCCCTTTGCTACCCCCGCCCGTCTCGCCCCAGCAATTGGAGGTGGGATGATGTCCCTCCCTCGCCCTTGGATTGGGAAGAGAACCGCGTCGTGCGCGAATCTTTGTGTTTTCATTGGTCAAGACAGTAAAGCTGCTGGGCTGGACGTCCAATCCTGAGAAGCCCCTGGAGAGCGTGAGGCTGTCTCCTAGGCAACATTCTCTGGCACCTAGGGAGAAGCCCCCGGGGTAACTGACTATCTCCTTTTTTCCCGGCCTTCGGGGTCTAGTGGTGGGGCCATCGTCCGGGCCCAGTTCCCTGGTCCTCTGCGGCGCGCCTGGCTGGCGGGAAGCCCAGGGAGTGGGGTGGGCACAGGCGCGGGCCGGAGGCTAGCCGGGCCTCTCAGGGTGGAGAGCTTAGAAGGACACGGCTGGAGGCGGCCGCGCCCAGGGAGAGGCCCACCCTTTCGGGCTGCGAGTATGCAGGCCAGCGGGCCCTGGAGAGAAGCCGGCACCCGAGCGGGGCCTTGGGCATATCATCCCCCGCCCCCTCTCCGGGCCTCAGTGTCCTCCTTTGTAAAATGAAGGGGTTGGACTCCTGACCTCCAAGGCCTCTTGCAGCGCTTAAAATCCTAGGATGGGGTATGAGCTTAGTTCCCTGGAGGCATGGCCTGAAAAATGCTTGTCAAAATGTAAAAAAAAAAAAAACCACTTTGTAGATGCGATCTGATTTTGTTATTGTTGCTTGTATTATTTGTTACACTGTTTCTTTCCATAGGCACATATGGGGGGGAGGGGGAAGGGGAGAGGTTCTGCCTCTGGAGCCTGTAGCAAGCTTGAAAGTCAGCTTGGTGTGATAATGACCATGCGCTGGGATCAAGAAGTCTTTTATTCTGATCTTTGGTTTTTAAGGGATGAATTCTTGGGCAAACTTCTAAACTGAGAAAATTTGGGTAGGTGTGGAATGGGGGTAGAAGGAGATGGGAAGGTTCCATAGGAGATAAGACTGGAAAAGTAAAATCAGACCAGCAAATAATATTATCTCTTAGGCTCCATCCCATCCTTAATGTGCATAGTAAATATGTTAGAATCCCAAAGTGCATAGTGCAAACTCCAACTGTCCGTGGAACTAGGTTTGCTTACTGCCAGGTGAGCACATTTTTTACTAGTTAAATTAAGCAAGCAATCACTTCTTTTCGTCAACAGCTACTAAATGCCAAATGATGGAAGAACGCTCCAACCTGATGAATATGATGAAGCTGAGTATTAAAGTCTTGATCCAGTCAGCCCTGAGCCTAGGTAGAAGCTTGGATGCCGACTACGCCCCTTTACAGCAGTTCTTTGTGGTGATGGAGCACTGTCTCAAACATGGCCTGAAAGGTAAGCATCCATGTATGGTAGAAGGTAAGAATTTGAGCTGAAGTATTTAGGAGAATGATTTGAAGAGGTGAATTATGTGGATAGCAAGGATTAAAAGGTAGTGTTTTCTTCTAAAATAGTTTAGCTGTAGTACCTATGTTTTCAAATGGACATTCGGTAGGTATTTGTATGTATGAATAATTAGCCTAGGAGTGTGGTTGTTTTATGGATTTTATTTATCTATTTACAACATATTGCCCCTTACACATACAAACCAACCAAAAATTATATTGGCTACAGAAGGCATTGTGGTATAATGGAGAGAACACTAAAGTAGGTAGCAGGAAGAACTGGCTTCTAGTCTTGGCCCTTCCATTAATTCACAGTATGTATGACTTTGAGTACAGGTGTCTCCTTCCTCTAAATCTCAGTTTTGTCATTTACAAAATAAAGAGACTGGACTGGGTGATTTTTTTCTTCTTTTTTTTTTTTGACATTGAGTGTCCCCATATCAGCCAGGTTGGAGGTGCCATAGCCACTCACAGGTCTGAGCCTGCCGCTACTTTGATTTCCAACCTGAGCTAGTTCACTGTCAGGCATCTTGATGCCCTGTCCCTATCCAGGGAGTCTCACTATATTGGTACCAGCCTTAGTGGATACCTGTCAACTCAGAACTCCCAGTTCAGTTGATCCATCAGCCTCAACCTCTATGAATCAGAGTTGTGCTCTACCACACCAGGTGACTAGGTGATCTCTTAAGGTTTCTCAGAGCTCAGGAGAGTCAAGGATTTATGAAACAGTAATGACAAAGTACCATTGTGTAGTTTTGTTTTGTGGGTTAAGGAAGTTTTACCCTGTTAACAAAGTTTTGTGTTTTCCCTTATAGTTAAGAAGAGTTTTATTGGCCAAAATAAGTCTTTCTTTGGTCCCCTGGAGCTGGTGGAGAAGCTTTGTCCGGAAGCATCAGATATAGCTACTAGTGTTAAAAATCTGCCAGAGTTAAAGTGAGTGGGAAGTAGTTACACAAATTCTTGGTTCAAAAAAAATTTTAGCCCTCTAAGAAATTTAACTCTTTCAGCAAGCTCTTCCTAATGCATATAAACAGTATTCAGCTAAACATAATACATTTAATAGGATAACCACTATATTTAGGCTGCTCCCAGAAGAGTTAAGACAGATGAATACTTTTTGTCTGGGAACCCTCTGGGTCTCAGTTTCCAATCTGTGTCAAATGAACAGGTTAACCTAGATAATCTCCAATGGCCCTTCTATTTTTTACCAGTATAGGTATTCACACTGCACTGTCACATTATTTCACCATCATCTGAAATCTTAGAAAAAGATGCTTTTGATGTATTGGTTCCATTTTATAAATGAGCGGATTGCTGAGGGTGGGTTGAAGTATGGCACAGTAGACAGCACTGGCCCTAGAGTCAGAGAGCCTGGGTTCAGTTCCTTCCTCTGATGCTTACTACCCTGGGCTTCAGGTTACTCCTGAAAATGAAGAGGGTAGATTAGATATATTCTGACCATAGCTCAAGAACTGAGAGGTCACAATATATCTAATCCACCCTCTTCATTTGGTAATGAAACTGGGTCGAATATTAATCCCAGTTTTGTAAAAACAAAACAAAACAATTTAATCTGCTATGGAAGGGTTTTAGTTCTAATGTTTCTCTCCCATGTTTTTTCATGATTTCCATTTTTAAGTAGCTATTTACAACCCATCTTTTTCAAGTCATAAAACTGTTGCCCCACGATTAAATTCAAAATGTCTCCTTATTTTTATTTTATAAGAATGTATCCTTTTATTTAAATCTAACATAGTTTTTTCAGGGTCCTGGAGAAAATTGTACATATATATTAGAACATTTTTATCTAATTGTATTTCTTAAACATGAATAAAATTTACTTTGGGGTCTTTTGTTTTTTGCTTGTGTTTTGATCCATCTCTTTTGATTTTAGGACAGCAGTAGGAAGAGGAAGGGCTTGGCTTTACCTTGCACTCATGCAAAAGAAGTTGGCAGATTATCTGAAAGTGCTTATAGATAATAAGCATCTCTTAAGGTATCTTAGGATTTTTTTAATTTCTTATAGCTATTTAATGTTTGATTAACAGTATCCCTATTAATGATTTTTATTTTAGGCAAGAGTCTGTGATTTATAGTTCCTATTCAGGTTAGCATTATTAAGCCTAGAAATTCTCTGTGGCCATAATATCAGTAGCAATATTTATAGCATAATCTTAGAGTCAGAACAGTATTGTGGAAATAGCATTGTGATTTAAAAGTTCAGGTTCTAGTCTTGGCTTTTGCACCTAACCAGCTATGTCACAGTGGGGAAGTCATCTAAATTCTTTGAACTTCAAAATGAGAATAATACTTTGCACTACCAACCTTAAAGGGCTATTATGAAGAAAAGGTTTTGATATCCCTTAAGATGCTATAGAAATGTGAGCTTTTATTGTCTAAGAAATAGCATTTACTATACAGCCATAGTTTAGTATTAAGTCTTTCATTTATTGAGTACAGGTAACATTTTGAAAATTTGCTATCAGTATTAATAATGGCTGTTTGATATTTTGTTAAATTATAGAATTAAAAGTGATTGGTCCTTATTGGAATGAATAACCTGAAGAAATCATGACTGCAGTTTGGAGAGGAAAATATAGTCTTCGTGGTCATTTTTAATTGAGATAGAAAAAAACTTTTCTTATAAGAAGATATCACTACCTTGACCAATCAATAGAAGAAATGTCAGCATATAAATGTCAGAGGATTTGACAGAAATCTATATTTATAGTGTCAGTGATGCCTGCTATGTTGAATTTTACATGGGCCCAATGCATCTTTGACATTTGTATTTATGTAAATAGTACCAGAATATTTGGGTTTTGCCTCTTCTGATCGCCTGTGGCTGAGGGAAGAATTTTCTCCAATGTAATTCCCTTGGCCAATTGGTACAGAGGTGAAGGGATGAGGGGAGAACCCTTTTCTGGCAGCAGTTGTTGCCTCAAAGGTCATAATAGTTTTCATAAGTGTGTCTAGTCATTCAGTTCCTATCACTAGGTAAGCTAATGTTTCTAGTGTCTTTTATAAACCAGTAGGTATTCATGAGCATTGTGCCTTTAACCAGGCAACTTTGAAAACCAAGTTTTAAGTATTCACAGATAAAATTTGAGGAAACTTTAGAACTTGTATTAGACCAGCACGCCAAGTCAGGTTTACATATCTAATATCAGCATTATTGTTACATACAGTTTGCCTTGTTATTGCTGTTAAACTAAGCATAACTTTGGTGGTTGCCAATCTCTCTTAGTGAATTCTATGAACCTGAGGCATTGATGATGGAAGAAGAAGGAACAGTAATTGTAGGTCTGCTGGTGGGACTCAATGTTCTTGATGCTAACCTCTGCTTAAAAGGAGAAGATTTGGACTCTCAGGTGAAATAGAATTCTTGCTATGGATGAAGTGCTTGAGTTAAACCAGTGTTGATTACTGGTTGTGAAGACATGTACATGGATGGGAAACACTTGAAACAAGTAACAATTTGGAAGTTTAAGTTACAGGCCCAGTGTTTTAAGTGTTTCCATATATTCTGTAACATTTACTGGTGTATTAATTATTTCTTATTTAAAGACAAGATAATGCTTTCCTAAGCTACATTAAGAAAAGCATGGAGAAGTGGAGAGGTAATAGTTCCTGTTCTACCCTGGCCCAGCTAGAGCAGGAGCACTGTGTTCTTTTGTGGACCTCATTCTTTAGAAAAGACATTAACCAACTGGAGTCTGTCCAAAAGACAGTGCCTGTAATGTGAGAAAGACTAGAAAACATGCCATATGAAGATCAGTAAAGAAAATGGAAATGCTTTGGCCTGGTGTAAATCTAGAGGGGATGAGATGGTATTCTTTTAAGTATTTGAAGGGTTGTCATGTACAAGTGGAATTAGAGATTAGACTTCTTATTGCACAATCAGCACTAGAGGGCTGAACAGGAAGAGTGGGTACAAGTTGCAGGGAGGGAGACTTAGCTTGATGAAATGAAAAACTTCCTAAGAACTAAAGCTACTCAGAAATAGAAAGGGTTGCCTATATATATAGGTTTGGAGTATGCCGTCAATATGCAATGGAGATTCATAGTTTCATATAGAATCCTCTTTTTTGTATTCTGCTTTGTATATATAGAAAGGCTCTATTTTTTGGTGTTTAAATTCAGAATAATTTCTCTCTTCTTCCCATGCCCTTCACCCCTCTCCCCCAAATAAGACAGGTATGGAGAGTCATGTTTCTTCTTAGTAGAAGCTGGATAGCCAATGCCTAGAGTGCTGTAGAAGGGACTCTTTGGTACTGATTGGACTAGATGGCCTTGGAAGCCCTTTCTAGTGCTTAGATCCTATGATTCTGTAATGAAAATTGACTCTTAACTTCAAAAAAAATTGGTCTATGTCTGACTCAGAATATAAAGTCATTTAACAGGGATTACATTACTATAGTAATTTTTCTTTTGGTGGAAAAAGATGCCTTCTAGTGACGTGGGTTCTCATAATATCTGTATGGACTCCCTTCTGAGCAGATGATGTACAGACAGATGTAGTTCTTCATAGAGCATCCTCACTTCTCTCACAATAATCTACCACCCATTGCCATGAAGGCCTCCTGCAGCCAGGCCTCAGCAGCCCTTTTCCACACTCCCAAGAGACTCCCAAAAGACAGGGAACTTCCATGAGAGTTCCCAGAGTATGGTCTTGGTTGGCTCATGAAAAGCTCTCTGCCAGAGATAGCACCACTACTACTTTTTCATGAGCCACTGACAAGTACCAAGGAAATCAGAATTTTTCCCCACTTCTTTAACAACCAGGCTAACTTCATTCAAGTGGGACTTTGTTCGCAGAAACTTTGTGAGTCTATTTGGTTGTCACTTTGCCTTCCTGAGGGGTGGTCTAAATGATCTCTGAAGACCCTTCCAGCTCCATTACCTGTGATCACTTTCTGGAGGAGTCATGCAAATCATTTGTTTTAAAAGAAGTCATCGTTTACAACAGGACATATTTTTATTTCTTGATCCTTATTGTTAGCAAAATTCATGTACCAGGGAAAATAATTATTTTAAGGGGACAGGAATTTAAGTGTTCAAGCTAAATTATGAAGATAATGACTGGTATAGAAAATACAAAATGCCATCTTAGATTTTTCTTTACAGGAAGAGTTGTCTAAACTTGTGTGTGTGTGTGTTTTTTTTGACCAGGTCGGAGTGATCGATTTTTCCTTATATCTTAAGGATGTTCAGGATATTGATGGTGACAGAGAGTATGTACACAGTCAAATATTCTTTATAATGGAATTCTAGCAAATATTGTGGTAGAGCACAAAATACCTTGGTGCAGTAGAAAGCATGACCGAAAAGAAGTCAGAAGACCTGGCTTAGAGGCCTCCATTGGCCACTTGCTACCTTTATAGCTTGTTACTACACCTCCCCTCCCCCCCACTTTGAGTCTCAGTTTTCACATCTGTATAATGAAGTGACGGAACTAGATTCTCTAAGCTCTAATGAACTCAACCCAAAATGTTTGAGAAAAGCATTTAGGCTCGAGAGAATGCAGAGAAGGCTCGAGATGACCAGGTTTCTAATTCTTACTTGAACATCATAACCAGATGCCTTCAGCAAATCACTTAACCTCTTAGATTCTTGAGGACCTCTTCTGTATTCCCTGCCCTATCCACCTCCCAGACTTCTTGTGAGGATCAAATGAAATAATGGATGTGAAAAGTCCTTCATGTCTGTGAAAGCCCCATCAAAATGTCTGGTGTTATTTTTGAGGTAATGTTGATCCTCACTGTGAACCAGTTCCACATTTTTAAATAAATGAGTTTTCACTAAACATATAGCTGACATTTTGAAATTTTAAATGCAAATGCTAGCTCTGTAACCGTTTCTGGGCTTTAACAAATATATATTCCGAATGAGAAGATGAGCCCTCTCCACAAATCTTCCAACACGGCCAAAAAAGAGGGCCAAGTTAAAGCCTTTGAGTCTGGGCCATTCACAAAGCAGTATGATGACTCCCAGATCTCACCAAATAGCGGGAGACAAGCTTATGAATCAAATCATAGAGGCTTTGAATACCTCAATGACTGGTTAACCACAGTCACTTTTTCAGTAGAAATTTGGAACTGGTTCAGGGAGGATAGACATTGTCTCTCACTCTTTCATATTTTATTATACAGTTTGTTACTATTCCTGTAGGATTTTTCTACTTTCACTTTCCTTTATTTACCCTTAACAAAGGATGGGGAAAATATTTTTAACACTGGCCATAAAAGTCACAGTATTCATAACTCTGTGATATGGTATTAATTTTCATCCCATTTTCTGAGACTCTTTAATAGTGCAAGTTTCGTTACTAATAGCTCTAGTATAGGACTTCACCAATAATTCATTCTAACCCTGCCTTTTCCCTTCCCTTGCTTTCTTTTTCCTTCACTAGCTGGTACCATTCATTAGTTTGGAAGATGGACACTTGTTCTCCAGCATTCTTTCTAAATATTGTGACTTAGTGGTTTTCTTTTAGAAAACCACTGGAGATAATGCCTTTTATGTGAGGTAGTTGTTTTGGGGTGAATAGAGAATGAAAATGAGGAATAACCAATGAATTAAGGAATCTCTTTTCTTTAAAAACAGACATGAAAGAATTACTGATGTCCTTGATCAGAAGAATTATGTGGAAGAACTTAACAGACACTTAAGGTAGGACTCAGTTATTTTTTATTTTCATTGCTCATTAGGCACATCACTTTTCTCTGAATCTTTTTCTTCTGCAAAATGAAGATAACAATACTTGTACTATGATCTACTTTACAGAGCTTTTAGAAAGAAAGCGCTTTGTGAAACTTAAAGCATTGTGTAAATGTGAGCTTTTACTATTACACAAAGCATTTTGTAAAAATTTCTAGTTTGCTTTCATTTTTTCATGAAAAATTGTTCTAAATTTACAATTGTAATTGTTAATTTTCCTTTCACAAGATCTTTGTTTCCAAAGAAAATTCCCTAAAAATGTTACCATAATTTCATACTTTTTTGAAGAAGCCTCTTTCTAGCTTTTGTGTATTTTCAGTCTGCAAAAGCAATTGAATTGTATGGAATTAAGTGATTTAATTACCTCTTGGGAAATAGTTTCTAGTGTCCTTTACAAACAGTCTTTTTGGCTAGTGTTGTACAAGTCATAAAATGAAGTTTCAAAAGAGAGACTAGCAGGATAATGGATTCTTCAGTATTATGCCAGATACCTTCAGCTCTAGGTTAGGCACTCAGTCTTTTGTTTCCCAGTTGTGCAGTTCTTCTGAGTTGTAGACAACAGTCAACATATACAGACCCACATATGGTAGGCATGGCGATGTCTTCTTTTCAGGCTGGCATTCAGTTCACAGCAGTACAGAAACTGATCTGAATGGCAGCTCATGTCTTAAAAATACTCTCTTATGGGGTGGAAATAGCTGGCCTATGTTCTGTCTATGTCATTTGAATCAGTTTTGGTGAGCTTTATAACATACTATTTGTAGCAAATAAAATTATGTCAAGTATACCTTGGACATTTGTAGCAAGTAAGTGAAATTCATGTGTATCTTACAGATAAATTTACTTTTATTGTCGAAACTTGTTGGAAAGGCCAAATTTTTTTTTTTTTTTTTGCTATTCCCTATCGTTAGATTTCAAACCCATACTCCAGCTTTCACCTCCTCAAAAAAATAACTGTAATTTTAAACAATAAGGTAACGAGAGAGGAGGACAGAGAAAGTTCATAAGACTCTTCCCTTCAATCTAGGTCAGGGGTGGGGAACCTGAGGCCTTAAAGCCACTTGTGGCCCTTTGGCTGAATCCAAATTTTACAGAACAAATCATTTTGAGAGGCCACAGGTGGCCTTAAGGCTGAAAGTTCCCCGCCACTGCTCTAGGTCATTGGAAACATCCTGAGCTATTCTAAAACCAAGGGGGAGAATTCTTGCCTTGACTCAGCATACGAAGCTGTGAACGTTGAGTGTGCCACAGGTTCAGTCTTGAATCTTTTTATTCCAGCTGCACTGTCGGGGATCTCCAGGCCAAGATAGATTTTCTAGAAAAGACCAATTCAAAACTTCAAGAAGAGGTTTGTAACAATAATTTTTTTAAGTATTGAAGTTACAGTTACCTGAAATGATTTTGATTTGTCAAGATTTACTTGATCCTGATTTTCTCCCACATCTTCTGGGGTCTTCCTCTAGCAGTTATCTCCTCCTTCTACAAAGATGCACTTTTATCCCTAGCCATCTTTCCCCTTAGCCTACAAACATGTTCAAATCTCTCCACTTCCAGGAAAGCTTGTCCAACTAGCTACTCTCCCATTTCTCTCCTTCCTGTTAAACCTGTTTTAAAAGTTCTCTAAACCAGCTATTCCTTTTCCTTTCACTACCTACTCTTCTTTTCTCAACTTTTTGCAACGTGATTTGAGCAGTATTGAATCTGTTTTCTCAAAGTCACCAGTGGCTCTAAGCACCAGATTCACTGGTGGCCTTTTTTGAGTCTTCATCTTCCTTTACATCTTTGTAGCTATTGACATTCCACCCCTTCGAGCTCTAAAAAATATGTGATCCTATGATTCCTCCTACTAGGTGCTCCCCTTCCTCTAATTTCAAAGATACTGTACTCTACTGGTTTTCCTCCTACATCCCTTACCATACCTTGTTGCTTTCATTGGCTCTTCATCTTCTTCTCTACCCGTTAGAGTAAGTTCTCCCCCTGTTTTCTTGTCCTTCATTCTTTCTTTTGGCAGTCTCATTTACGCCCTTAGCATCAAGTACTGTCTCTATGCAAATAACACCCAAATCAGTTTTTCTAGTGTAGAAAACTCCTGAAATCCAGACTCACATCTTCAGCTGCCTCCAGGTCCTCTCTACCTATCAATCCTACCAGCATCTCAAAGTTAACCTGCCCCAAACCAAAGTCATATCTCCTCCAAACCTACCTGTCTTCTGACTTCACTATTTGTGTCTATGGCACACAACCATTCACTTGACCTACAACATTTATAACTTTGTGAATATCTTTGACCTTCCCTCACTTCTCATATGTAGTCATCTGCCAGGTCCATCTCCAAAACAGTTTGCATATTCGTCCCAGTCACACTGCCTCCCACTCTGACTATATGCTGTGTGCTAGAGCATTCTCTTTCTTACAGGTCTTTCCCTTTTTATTTTCTCCTCTCTCACCCAACCATACTACTGATAATACACTTTTTGTACAGATAGATTTGGGCTTGTCACTCTTCTTCCCAGAAATCTTCAGTACCTCCCTATTGCCTCCTGTGTCAAGTTCAGGCTTCTCTTCTTCTCCTTCTCTAGGGCCTCCACAGTGTGGTACCACACACCACCTCTTCAGCCTTATGTCCTGTTCCTCCCCTCCTTTCACGCACTGTTCCAGCCACACTGGACTCTCTGCCCCCCAAAATGCACATTGCTCACATACTTCTATGCCTTTGTAGGAGCCAGCCCTCATTTCTGAAATGCCATCCCTCCCTCTCTTCACCAACTGAACTCCTTTGTATTCTTTTATAGCACATTTAAATGTTACCTCCTCCGGAACACCTCAGATTTTTCTTTTGCTTCCATATTAGGAACCACCTTCCCTTTCAGACCTCACATAGCACTTTATTTTATAGCTTTCTGATACATTATTATATAATGTTGTATATTGTGAGTACCTCAAAGATAAGGGTTATATCTTCTCTATCTTCCCCACCCCCAGCATCTTAGCACAGAGCTTCATGTATGTTACATGTTTAATAAATGGTTGTTGTTGTTGCTGTGTTACTGAGTTTCCAGTGGGTAAAGATTGTTTTAAGCCCTACATGGGATTACTGTCTAGAAAACCTTACCTCCGAAGTCTGTGTCCCACCCTTAGCAACTTCCACTATTATGGCTCTTGTTCCTTTGATTTGGCAGCAGATAAGAGCCATCCTCAGAGTCAGGAAGACCAGGATTCAAGTCCCACCTTTGACACATTCTAGCCATATGACTTTAAGAGTCATTTAAATTGTCATAGTGCCCTACGAGATTCTCTTACGTCTGTAAGTTAACAGAAAAGTTGTTGATTGATGAAGTATACACTAAACTAAGTCAGAAATCTAGACCCACCAAAAAAAAAGCCCCTAGTAGTTTACCAAGGTTTAGGAGCCTCTCCAAATGTAGCTAGGCTGGTCCTTAGATGATAGTCTATGGCCAGATCTACACTTGAAGCCTTTCCAGCTTAGTAGGGCCTTCTAAAGCTTCACTTAAGAACCCAGGGTTCCTCCATGCCATAAAAAGACATTAGAGCGGGATTTCAGTGGACAGCCTGTGGCTTTACTGTTTGGGCAGTTTCTTGTTTGTTGTTCTTTAATCCAATTTGTGGCATAGAATTATAGATAATACATTATACACCCACCCTTTGTATCAAGTTATAACATTTGTTGAGAGGTACAAATACCCTAGCCTACCCCTTCCAGAATACCTGCCTCTTGGAAGCATGGAACTAAGTCAAATTAAGTCAAGTCAACAAGAATTTATTACAAGACTTGACCAATCTCTCCATAGCATGGTCTTTCTCTTGTCTCTTACATAGGAAGTGGAAAATGAGAGGACAGGAAGATCAAGGGATGAGGAAGAGGCGAAAGTTTTCTACCTGCTGCCAGGCAGATACTCCTTTGTGGACATGATAAGCCATCTTGTCTCCTCTCTTAGCAGGAGATGGCATTCTCAACTGTTTGTGAACCTTTCTTCAGGTAGCTGTCCCTGTCTGCTTAGGCATCTTCATCCTGCTGTTCTGAGGGGTTGGGAAAAATGCTTTCCAGTATTTTTATTGATAAATATGCATTAAGTGTGGAATCATTAGTCAGTTTGCACTAGTTCATCAGTTAGAAGAATTGAAAAGAAATTTTATACCGGCTAGAATTCTGTCATTGGCCAGTGGATCCAGCCGCAAGATTTAGGAAATTGGTGCACACATTCCACTTTTCAGATGTTACCAAGAGCAAGTGTAGCTCAAATACTTGTGACTGTTGAATTTCAAGAGATTAGCCAGTTAAGGTACCATTTGGAATAACTTGTGGATGTTATTTACTCTCTGTTCTCTATCATTGTAAGAAGAGAATTCTGAAAGCCCTTTGTCTTACGTTGGACAAAGTGACTCTAGCCAAGAGTACACAGTTAGTTTCTCTGATCATCAAATGCCATGTTATTTGGCAACTAGGAGTTTTGGTTAAATGTTGAGACTGAGTGATTCACTTCTTTTCATAATTTGGTTTATGAACTTCCCAAGTGAAACTCTTACCATCACCATATGGTAGGAGGGAAGATTAGGGAAATGCCCCAAGATTTGTCAGATTCTCTCTTCTTGTACTTTTCCCTACATTTATTCTGAGGCAGGGATGAGGAGGGCCGGCTCGTGTATTTATACCTAACATACCTAGCAGGTCTTTAAGCCTTCCTTGCTGATCGAAGAAATTATCTTTCTTTGGGTAATCCTCATTTTCCCTATATACAACTGTTAAAAGAAAGGGTGGTTGTTTGGTTTTTTGTTTTTTTAACTTGTTAATCTGTTTGAATAATTTCTCAGTGCTGAACCTTGCCTACCTGAGATTTTAAGTCCTCAAGTTTCTGTATACATTGGTAACTCAAATTCTGCTACTTGAAATTTAAATTTTTACTTTAAAACACCAACTAATTAATATCCTTTTAGCAAAAGCTGCCAGTTCTGTGAGCTTAATGGCAACAGGAGACAAAAGAAGATATGTTCAAAAACTGTTCTCTTTCATTTGTGACATAAGATAACCTTCCAGATCTCAAATCTGATCCCTGACCTCTAAGAATATTTTTAAAAAGAATTAAAAAGGTGAATGTCACAGTAATAGTAAAAGGAGTTTCCCGACTTCGCTAAATGGCCTTAGGCAGATTTCCCCTCTAGGACTCTGATGTCCCTCATCTATGATCCTGCTGCTGTTACATGAATGGGAAGATTTGTGTACTTTGTATCTAACTTAGTATCTTAAATTATATGTGAATTTCAGTTATTTAAATTCATGTCTGCACTAAAATTCTTTTCCTTTCTTGACCAGCTTTCAGCAGCTACAGATCGGATCGATTCACTTCAAGAAGAACAGCGACAGTTAAAAGAACAAAATGAATTAATCCGGGAAAGAAGTGAAAAGAGTGTAGAGGTTAGAAGTTGGACCTAGAAAACTGGCTACAGAAAATAAGCATGTTTTTATCCAGCAAGCTCTTCTCTTGGAGCTGAGTAAGGATCGTATCCTTGAAGTTGCTCCAGGGGAAATTCTGCTCTGGCTTGTGGAAGACCGCCCAGGGCATCTCCCAACCATCACACTGGCCGTACTTCATCTGTTAGGAATTATAGAGTAACTTGTTTCCAAATTGTTTTGGGAGCCACTACAAGAGGAAACAAATGTGAAGGAGAATGCTGAAACCATTCCCTGTCCCTTTAAGTGGGAATGGAAAATGGTTTTATATGGTTCCTTTCTCTTCATTTAATCAGAGGCTGGAAAGATAACTAGATAGATAACCAGAAAGAAATATTCCTACATTACATTAGTTTTGACTTCCAGATAACTTTTGATTCATTTACCTAGATTGGTTGTCTAATTATATTAAACCTGTGAATGTTTGTTCTTTTTTCCTTTTGTAATATGAAATTTAATTATCATGGTTTTAGGCAGGATTTCAGCTCCTTAAAATTAGAATTCATTCATCCCATTTAGTAACTGTATTGAAATAAATAAGCAAAAAGAGTTGTTCTCTGGAATACTCTAATATTTGTATTTGACACAGGTAACAAAACAGGATACAAAGGTAGAGCTTGAGACTTACAAACAAACCCGACAAGGCCTGGATGAAATGTATAGTGATGTATGGAAACAGCTGAAAGAGGAAAAGAGAGTCCGAATGGTGAGTGTGTGACACCAGGACAGGTGCAGAAGAAACTCACCCCTCTCCCTGTGATGCGTTTTTAATAATTCAGCACGTAGTTCCAAGAATGGATTGAGCTGCTCGACTGGGAAAGTAGAGACAGTGGCAGAAATTTAAAGGAAGGTTTATTTTGTCAGTCACATGAACAATCACCAGTATTTTGTTGGCATGATGCAGAGCCAGTTTTGCTTACAAACATATAATACATTACGCGAAGAAAGTGTATTATAACCTTGCCTGCCGTGTCGTATATGACCTTCCTGACTCTTCTTCAGCCTTGTGATTCCATAATGAATGATTGTTGTGGCTTTAAAGTGGACATGGAAGCACAGTGAATGTTTACAATATTAAGCACTGATATCCTTGGCATTGACCCAGAAGGGCAGCATGCAGAAATTAAACTAGATGATTTCCCGTGATATACTTGAAGTAGTGATTTCCTTGTGAATCTCTTCCTCCTAAGGAACTAGAGAAAGAACTGGAGCTGCAAATTGGAATGAAAACAGAAATGGAGATTGCAATGAAACTGCTAGAAAAGGATACACATGAAAAACAAGACACACTGGTTGCTCTTCGCCAACAGCTGGAAGAAGTCAAAGCAATTAACTTGCAGATGTTTCATAAAGCTCAGGTAGAAATCAACTTTGTAATTGAAGTCAGTACATCCAAATGGCACATGGTAACTCAGACCTCATTATTTCTCAGACATCCTTTTTCTTTGCTCTTTGCCAGGTACGTTAGAGTGCCTTCTTTTATTCTCTCTATGGTCTGGTCACTTCTGCTTGGAATTCTAATTGTTCAAGACCAATCACATATAAGTAGATTTTTATTAACTTAGTGTTTGGTTTCCAAATTTTTCCATTTCAGTCCATGTTAAGCTTTCCTTTTATGCGGAAGATACCCACACAGCCTTTCCCTCTCTTCACCCAAGGGGGGATGGAGGTGGGGGGATCAAGTACAGAAATGGCAGGCACACAAGAGTGGGCCTTTGCTGAAAAGAATATGCCTTGATTAGATGGAAACCATTCAAATTGTCCACTGAATTGTGCTGACTTTCAAATAATCCTGTCTTGCTTACATGCCTCATATGTTGATCCTGTTAATTCAGAATTATCCTTTCTAAAACACAAAAGTTTTACTTCCTTCTTTGTTATATAAATAACCATGGAAAATCATGTTTCGTTATGGTTCCTCTTTCACTTCCCTTAATATCTTTGTCAAAGACATTGATAGGAGTAACCATGCTAATGAACTAGGACTTTTTTTTTCCCCCACTCCTTCTTTGTCTCTCTCTTTCCTCCTTTCTTTCTCATATTAGAGACATCACTGTAAAATGAATCCTTATTAGTTTATTGAGCTGCAAAGATTTAGAAATGTCTCTTCTGGAACCTATTTTCAGTGATCATTCAGGGCCCAGATGTCTCCTCCTCTAAATTCCATTAACATGGTAGCCATTAAATGAATATCTCTTTAGACTTGTATACCTATTAAAGCTACAGAAATTTCTCCTCCAAAATGAAAAAGAACCCATCATAAAGAAATATTTCATATAAACAATGCTAGTTAACAGAATCCGGTAGATTTATCCTTCCTCTCCTTGGATTCTCGCCATGGGCATACTAAGTGAGGCATTCTAGGATTACCAGTTCCTTTCTTTGCTTCTCTCTGAACTTTAAGTCAGATTTCAACCTGTTTAGTTCAAGTCTGTTTGAGCCACTTATCATCCAGCTGCCCATTCTGTGCCTTGGGACTCAAATAAAAGAATGCCCCCAAGAGCTGCCATGGTGACTGTTTCTTTAGCCTCCTCTTTGACAGACTCTCCCCCTCCTTACTTCTCATACAGGCCCTGCATTCGCCATCTTTCCTCTCCACCAAAGTGCTCAGTGATGCCACTTTGTTTTTTTCTCAATTGAAACAAGCCTATGGAGTTTATCATTTCCAATGAGGAGAGTGCACTCTAGTGGTGAAAGCAAAGCGGCAAAATAACCTTTGGTGATCACAGCCTCGAGACCACTTAACCTCCTCCTTCATCCCCTTCCTGTCTGTAAAACCGAGATTTGCCCAGATATTTGCCAGGACTCTGACACTCAGCAATTAATGCTATACTTTTTAAAGGGGTAGGAAAATAAGACAATAAGAATATATTTTAAGTAGGTATTCCAAAGCTTTTGATTTGGGTTGATTCTCTGACATATTATAGACTGTTAATATTTATGATTATAGCTAACATCTATACAGCATTTTATGATTTACAACGCACCAGATAAATATATACATTATCTCGTTTAGTTCTCTGAATTTAACTTTTTTCTATCTAGAATGCAGAGAGCTGCTTACAACAGAAGAATGAAGCAATCATATCTTATGAAGGAAAAACCAATCAAGCAATGTCTGCCATGAAAGAAATGGAAGAGAGGTACGTAATGGATATCACCTGATGCTTACTAGAAAGTCTCTGGATATCTGTGAAATTGGAGATACCTAGTTCTGTGAAGCAAAAATTCACCTATTCTTTTACTTCACCTATTTTCTGAATGCTAGTTTAGACTTGTATATCTTTTCATATTTTGGTCTAGATTACAACACTCTGAAAAGGCCAGGCAGAGTGCTGAAGAGAGAAACAACAAACTGAAGCAAGAATTTGGTGGCAAAGTTGAAACCCTACAACAGCAACTCTCCCAACTGGACAAACAATGGTAGATAATCCCCAACTGCTACTGCTTAATTTGGGGGGAGGAGAGGACAGAAGGTGTGGACCCTGGGAACAGCAACCGGCATCTGACTAATTGTGATGTAACAGTTACTCCCTAAGTCACCATTACCAGAGCCCATGTCCTAGTGCACAGCACAAAAGTAAGGCACTTACTTTTAACTTTTTACTTACTTTTTACTTACTCATTTAAGTGGGATTCAAGAGTAGTACATAAAACAAATAAAACAGTAAGTTCTATAAGTTTCCTTTCCATCAGAGTATTGTTTTTCTTCTCTTCTCCAAAACCACCTTGTTTCCTATCTAAAAACTCTGAGGTTTACCTTTTTGCCTCTTTCTAACCTATGTTCTCATCAGTTATTCTCTCTAGGTTCCCAGGTCAGCATAAGGGTTTCTTTATTTACCCTTTTTTAGCACTTGATAACAGAAAGCCATTAGCTTTCTCCCAGGTTAAGGTTATAGAAGCTCTTAAGTTTTAGGGGAAAGTGGAATGATTAGAAGTATCACTGAGAAATAGAACTTCCCAGCTCAGGAAATAAGACTTCAGGTGACTTTCCATTTGGCTTGCACTAGTCCAAGGTTTGAATTGTATTCCATAATATAATAATTTCCAGTTAAAACCATCTCCTTTTTTAAAAACAGCTCCAGTCTCGAGAAAGAGCTGAAGTCAGAAAAAGAGCAAAGACAAGCTCTTCAGAAAGAGTTGCAACAAGAGAAAGATACCGCCTCTCTGCTCAAAACTGAGTTGCACCAGGTGGAAGGGTTGAAAAAGGTAAATTGGACAGGGTGTGGAAGGTTGAGAGTTTGTGCTTGTCATCCTGCGCTTTAAGAAAAGCCATCTGAAGACCCTTCTCTTTTTGCATAAATGGAATGATTAAAAATTTCTTCAGAATCTTTGAATTGTGGTTTAGTTGAACAGAAAAGGAATAGCGGTACTTCAAAAGGGTTTTTCCTGTGCCACTTACCAGTAAACAGGATGGCAAATACATGTGGGCAGATAATGCCTAATAACCCCTAAGGCCTTCAAGGCTCTAGGAAGACCAAAGTCCCACAAGGTCTATTATATTTTCAAGAACCCAGGAGAGCCCACCTATCCTTGAGTGATTCTAAACCACCCCTCAGAACTGCTCAGGGGAGTTCTGTAGCCATCCCTGAGGGCTAATGCCAGATCCTACAAGTTCTGTCAAACCAGAACCCTGATTTCATTCTGTGGTGGGCTCAAACTTTTAGCTGGAACCCCATAGTAACCCTGGCTTCTTCAGGGGTCAGAGGGGATGGCCTCCAAATTTAGAGATTCATAACTGCCTTGGAGTTAGTTTGTACAAGGGATAGGCTAAGCTTGTCCTGGTTTCTGGAGGATGTCAGAAATAAAGGAAAAGCAGAACTAAGGCCATATTCTCTTAAGGCAGTATATTTATTACCCTGGACATATTCCTGTCTGGGATCTACGCTACACGATTCCCTACTAATGTGACTGAAAGGAGAAACCCTCTCTTCCTCTTAGTAGAATTAGAGATTCATTAGAAACCTTGGCTTTCTTATTTAATTACAGTATAAGGGCCTCCTTATTTTTATGTTTGGCTAAGTGCAGGGTCAAACTAGCCCAGAGAGAAAACTACAAGCAACCAGCCCGATCCAGTTTGCCCTAATCCTTAGAGGTCACTTAGAATGTTACCACTATTTACAAGTCTGTTTCCTTCCCCAATATTAGGATAAAACCTCTCCTCAAATCCTTTGCATATTTCTAAATTCTGAAAATTCACCATCCCCTCAGGTGGTTGATTACATTTTAATTTTCACTGTGATTTATTTTTCCATACCCACAGTAACTTATAATGAATTTAGAGTCTCAGATATTATTTGCAGCATCTATATCGGGTTCCCCATCCCTGACTATCATAGTTCCTGGTGCCATAAATAGGTCATAGGTCATTGTTCAAAAACATTGACAATTCTTTCACAAGGAACCAGCTAATTGAGGACTGTTCACAAATAGCCTACTTCTGACCAAAAAAAAAAAAAGTATTTATTCATGTTAGCTTTTAAGCTTGTATTTCCTAGGAAGGAATATCCAAGTGGATTTTAAAAATTATTTTTCTAAAAGTGGTATTTCAGAAAATAAAAATTTAAAAATCCACTAGGGCTTGACTGCAAGACAGATCCACACTAAGATGGGAATATATCTTTTTTGTTTTTGTTTTCATTTCCAAATTTCTCTCTATCCTCCCCCCCACATTGAGAAGAGATAATACCCATTATGAAGTCACAGAAAACAAATTTTCACATTTGCTATGTTGCAAACAAAAAAAAATAAAGTGAAAAATGTGCTTTGATCTCCGCTCAGAATGTATCAGTCAGTTCTCTCTATAGAGGTAGATAGCATTTTCCATAATGAGTCCTTTGAAATTTCCATGGATCATTGTATTGATCAGAGTAGCAAGTCTTCACAGTTGATTGTCATTACAATATTATTCTCACTACGTACAGTGTTCTAGCTGTGCTCACTTGGCTTTGCCTCAGCTCATATCTTCCTAGGTTTTTCTGAAGCCATCACCATCATCATTTCTTAGAGCACAGTAGGATTCAAAGATGAGATATAGCTGACGAGTGGAACAATTTTTTATCTGTAGAAGATTAGAGCCTCATTTCTAAACAGCTCCTTCGGTTACTTTTTGGATAAAATTATTCTTGTGGCAAAAAGCAGTAGGCAGTCACCCAAAGAAATAAATCCAGGAAATAAATCTCGTAAATTAGTCCTGGCATCACTTCACTCTTGTGGCTTCATGGGAATTTTCTGGCCCTGGTTGTAAATTAGGAGAGTGTTGCTGTTGAAATTATCCTTAAAAAATAAGAGTCTTTGATTGTTTATAAAATACTTGGTTTGTTGTTTATAGGAACTTCAAAAATTGTATGAGAAGAAAGAAGAATTACAAAAGATTTGTGAAGAACAGGAACAAGCACTACAGGAAATGGGATTACACCTTAGCCAGTAAGTTCCCAAGTTCAACATAATTAGGACAAGTTGAACTTTTCAACTGAGTCAGATCAAAACCCATTTTAAGCACTAAAATTCACCAGAACTAAAGTTCACCAGCCATCCCACTCATATTTACCTCAGTCTTTCTCATCCCCTCCTCCACCCCCTTTTACCCATACCTTTGTCTTTCTAATGTTCTTTAGAAACATTAGAAATAGGCATATGTACCTGGGACAATCACACAGTGGTTTTCTTCAGAGCAGGTTAATAGTTTCTTTCCATTTGGGTCCCTCCGCCCTTTTATTACTCTTTGGCTACCTCAACAAAAATATGATGAAACTAAGGAGGTCCAAAGATAAGCAGCTAACCTGAACACCACTGCATAAAATAGACTTTAAAAAGATTAGAACTTTTCAGCCTATAAATACAAATGGATGGCTAGTGTGCACCAAATGCTATAAATGGGTATTCCTTCAAACTTGACAAAATATGTCCTATTTCTCATAAAGTATAATAAATTTTTGGACCTCAGTATTCTTATAAGGTTATGGTGTAGGCTATTATATTTAGATTCTCTTTAAAACATTTAAATCAGATCTTAGATGAAATTGCAAAGCTGTCATTGGGTTACCAAGGAAAACAAAGATGTTTCAGTACACGTCCCACCACCTTCAGCTTCACTTAGGCACAGTCGTGAATGTCCAAAGCATGGAAGTCCCTTGGAACTTTCACCAGGAACAGAAAAATACTATGGACCTAGTACGGCTTTCCTTGTGCTCTTATACTAAGAATACATTCCATTTTCATTAACAGGATGGGCCATTGAATCACAAAAGAGTGGGTCTCTGAAGTATTCTTTGATGCGGCAGCTCTTAAAGTGTATAGGATTAAGCTCCAAGATGCCTCCATGTTTTCTACACTCTAATCTCTTGTTAATATTTTGTAGCCATGTCTGCACTTTTCTTTCTGATCTAGACTCATAATTTTTAATTTACTAACAGAAGCTTCATTGACATTTTACCAAAAACAATAGGACAGTGCAATTCTTCCTGTTCATTATGGGCATTCATTTTTGTTTTGGTTTTGAGGGTGGAAGGCAGGGCAATTGGGGTTAAGTGACTTGCCCAAGGTCACACAGTTAGTAAGTGTGTCAAGTGTCTGAGGTCGAGTTTGAACTCAGGTCCTCCTGACTCCAGGGCTGGTGCTCTGCTCACTGTGCCACCTAGCTGCCCCTGATGGCCATTCATTTTTGCAGTTTATTTTGTTATATTGCTTTGTTCAGGCTTGACATTCATTAAAAAAGGAAAATGTTTTAGAAGTTTGATTTTACTCAAAACTACAAACTTCAGAAATTTGAGCTTTATTGATGTTTTCTTTGACTTTGCTCTTTAAAGTATGATTTCCATTATGGGTTTCGTTTGGCCTTAGTGCATCCGTGCAAAGGACCCACCTACATCTAGGCTGATTCTGAATCACTGTAATTTTGAATAGGCACATTGCTGCTCTGGGTCATTCAGCCTAATTAAAATAGAACCTTTTTGCCTTTTGTTGAAGTTCACTATCTTAAGCATCATTTAGAGACCTTCATGCTAGAAGATCCATCTTTGCTTCTCTCATCTTTGCCTTCTCTCCTTTCATTCTTCCTCTTCTGTCCTGTAACTGAAGGACAGAAATTCCTCTTAAACAACAAAGACAAAAATACTTTCCATCTAATCTTTGTGGTAATTGGAAGATGTATATTCTTAAGTGTTCAGACTAATCCTAACCAAGTAGGAATAGAAATAGATTAAAATCACCTCTCAAATTCAATTAAAGAAAAAACACATCTAGACAAATACATAAAGAGGAGAATGGTGGAGTCTCTGGACCAAAAAAGAGAGAAAAGGTCATTCGAAAACATCTTATTTTCACAAAAACCTTTTTCTAAATTTCAGTAAAACATGATAATTGATGTTTTCCCTCCTACCAGAACTGTATTGCCATTAAACATTTTCTTTTCAGATCAAAGCTGAAGATGGAAGACATAAAAGAGGTCAATAAGGCACTAAAGGTACTGGATTATGAATAACCAAGAGGTATTTGAGTATTTTAGGCAAACTGTAATCAGTCCTTTGTGGTTTTCCTCAGAAACTCTCAATATAACTGACATACAAAGTAAACATTTCTGCACCTAATCCTCAGATCATGAGAGTCAGAGTGGTTAGGCTCTAACTTCACAGAACAAATCCTCTTAATAAAAGGATTTGTTCTATAAAACTTAGACTGTGTCAGAAGGCCTCGCCCAAGGACCTAGAAGGTCACATGTGGCCTCGAGGCCAAAGGTTCCCCGCCTCTGCTTAGGGAGAGGTTTTATGGAAGACATGGTATTTAAGCTGGATCAATAGAATTTTGACGAGTTGCAGAGAAAGAGGATTCCAGGTAAAGGGCACCGAAAAGGGAAAACTAGAGGCATATTTGAGAAATGACTGGCAATCCATCTTGGTTAGAGCATAAAGTATGTGGCAGAAAGAAAGTGAGAGAGAAGGCTAAAAGGTAGGTGGGAGCCAGAGTATGGAGGCTTGATGCCAGGCCATGGAGTTTGAACTTTATCCAGTAAACAGTGAGGAAATGATTGAAAGTCTTTGAGCAGGGGAGGAATATGAACAGTGATGCATTAGTAAGATTACTGTGGGAGCAGAGGGCAGGATGTATTGGAAAGAGAAGAAACCAGAAGCAGAGAGAGTGGTTAAGGGGCTATTGTGAAACTAATCCAGGAAAAGTGTTGTAGTCCTGAACAAGAGTATTGGTAGTGGGAAAAGGAGGGAAGAGAGTGAGAGATGTGATGAGACAGAATGACAAGACTTGGTGAGCTCTAGCTTAAAGTATGTGCCACATGTACACTGGTTTTATTACACAGAAAGAAGAATACATTTCAGGAGGTTACACAGACTTAAGCTATGAGAAATGTCAGGTCATCGGAGCCTACTTTCTCCTTTTACAGATAGATGAGACTGAGGCCCAATGTCTCATAGGCAGCAAATAGCAAAGCCAGAAAAGTGCAAGCCAGATTTTCTGACTACTCCTCTAAGCTGCCTTCACAAACCTTTAAAAAAATTTACCCAAAAAACATTTAAAATTCTAAAAATTTCAGTTGTTGAAGAGGTTAGCTTCAGATTTCTGGGGAATTTCCTTGTATTTAAACCCTTCTTACCTGATGTCAGATGAGATGCCACTGCTGAGATGTGTCACTGACATTTCTAGCCGTTCTTGAGTCTTCATTTGTATTCTTTCTGCAGATGAAAAATTCATTTCCTAGGGCTTCTTTCTCTTTAGGGTCACACCTGGCTAAAAGATGACGAAGCAACATACTGCAAACAGTGTGAGAAAGAGTTCTCCATTTCCCGGAGGAAGGTAAGGGCTTACCATTCTGAGGTTCAGGCCTTGACTGAGTTTCTTTTTTCTCTATTTTCCAAGTTCAGAGAAATAAATTTATAATCACCCTTAAACCTGGTCTAAAGGATAAGTATGTTAAAAGTGAGAACAACACTCCTGCTACCAGACTCCTTAGAACCACTACATGTACCCCTTTCATCTTCTTGCCCTGATCAGGCTGAAAATATTATCATACTCAAATAGCTCAGCTCCTGCATTGCAGGGGCCTCCACTCTGTTCTCCACTCAGTTGTTCACAGGTCATTGATTTGCTTTCAGTAACCTTGAAATAACTAAAATGAAACCCAAGTTCTGCTCAGACAAAAGTCATCCCTGAATAAGTGGGCGTTTCCCAGGCAAAACTAAAGGGAGCGGGTGTAAGTGCCTTATGAGGGGGACTAGCAGAAAAGAGACTCACCTTCTTCAAACTCCTTGTTGGCTAAAGGATACCGTTGGTTTCACTGATTCCCAGCACAATCCCTTCTGAAGACCCTAACTTCAATTCCTGTTCCTTTGCGTTAAGAGGCATACTCTTGGCCTCTAGTGTTATGTCCCAGGGAGTGGGCAATAAACATTGAGGAGTTATAGGCACAAAACCCCTAGGACCTTTGTGGAGCCTTTGATCTCTGTTTCTACCCCAAGGCAAAACTATCGACGCCAAAGTCTTGCTTTTGTAAAGACTAGGGACCCTAGTAATGAGCTGTGATGACAGAATGGATATTGTTCTCGCTTAAAGCAGATGTGTTTATATAATCAAACCCACCTGCCTTGTTATTGCTTTTTTTTTAACCACACTCTAGCATCACTGTCGGAACTGTGGACACATCTTTTGTAACACATGTTCAAGCAATGAACTGGCACTGCCATCCTACCCAAGGCCTGTACGTGTGTGTGATGCCTGCCACACCCTCCTCCTTCAGAGATATTCATCCAGTTCTTCGTAGGGGTCATGAATGCTGAAAAAGCTGTTACCTGCATAACAAATGAGTTCCTGCCTCCCAGCAAGCTTGGGAATGTGAATTTTGCAGTATTTCTGATCATTATAAAGTTCGTGGCAGTTTAACCAGGAAAAGGGCAAAGGAAGGCTTTAGAACAGTAACCAGATACTCTGTGCTTACTGTTAATGCAGTCTATATGTTACTAATTTACAGGGTTTTTTTGTGAGATCAGAAAGAAAAAAGGTTCATAAACAATACTTCGTATAATACTTCATGTAATTTAATTGTTCTTTAATGTGCTGAAATATTGAGGTGTGCTTTTTTATGATCTACGGTTATTTTCTCTGTGTTTAAAATTTTCCTATTTCTTCTTTGCTCAATGGACTTTGGTCCTCTTCAGAATGATTGTTTTTCTGCACAATGAATCTCAAGATTTTGCTACTGTAATTTTTCACTTGTAAAATAATCAACATTATTTGGGACTGTGAGTGTGTACAGTTACAGATTTTTTCATCTTTGAAAGCTTTTCTGATTCATGTGTCTCCAGGAAAATGGATTTCTCTTGAGTTAAAATAAACATCAAGGTTTGCTTCTCATACCCACAGGATACAATAAAAGCTTTTGATTTGTTGTTCAAGTGTGCACACATATAAACTACTCTTTGTAGAGGAAAAAACTGAAGCCCAAGGAAGGAAAGCATTTTATTCAAGCAGAAGCCACCTGAGTAAGTCTGATCTCTGGGCCATTGATCTTTTCATTTCATTAAGCCTCTCTTCTTTTCCAGGGGTGCCCAACCCTTGACTCCATCTTATGTATATAGTGACCAAAAACCCATGGCCAGAAGCACTTTTAGTCCCTCTAATTGAGTGCTTTCCTTCCCTGTTAGTTCTAATCACTTTGAAAAGATAGAAGTTGAAAGAAAGGGTGTGCTATTTAGATAAGCTACCAGGAACTAAGACCTAAAGCTAAGCTGTGGTTCCTTTCCTAGGTAAGGATTAACATGGAAATCTCCTTTCCTTAAGCTACAACCAGTTATTGCTCATTTGTTTTAGTCATATCTGACTCTGACCCCATTTGGCATTTTCTTGGCAAAGATACTGGAGTGGTTTGCCATTTCCTTCTCTGATTCATTTGACAGATGAGGAAATGGGAGGCCAACAGGGTTGTGACTTGCCCAGGGTCACACAGCTAGTAAGCATTTGAACTCTGCTCTTCCTGACTACAGGCACAGCACTCTATCCACAGTGCCACCTGAGTTCAAATGCTTGCCCAGGCCAGAGCAATTAATTTTTAACTGGCCTAATTAACATTATTAACATCAAACAAAGTATCCATGAATGAGGATCTTAATCCAACCTCATGAAAGGAACATGGAGATAAATGTCAAAAATATATTTTAAAAGCTACGGAGTTAGGGGCAGCTAGGTGGCAGTGAGTAGCACACTGGCCCCAAGTTCAAATCCAGCCTCAGACACTTGACACACTAGCGGTGTGACCTTGTGCAAGTCACTTACCCCCAACCACCCTGCCTTCCCCCCTGCCAAAATAAAAAAGAAGTTACAGAATTGTTTTGCCCTGACACAGAAACAAAGTACTGAACTCCCATACTTCTCGCTGCTTGGGATTGAGGAACAAGTTATAGAGGCTTGCTGTGGTAAGCTTTTGGGGTAGAGTATACCAAACCTCTGAGTTACTCGGGACACTGAAATAGGACAGCCAGGCTCACTTGTTCATCAAGACTTCCAAAGGAGAACCTGTGCAAAGACCAGGCTTCCGCTGTGCCTACTACAGTGCTATTCAAAATTCACCACTGCCTTCTGCCACTAAGTCAAGAGAAAATCAAACAGGCATGTTGATGAACAGGTCTATAGGTCATGCATTATAGGACTGGACCTAACCAAGATAAAATTTCCAAGGAATGACTAACCTGAAGTCTAGGATGCAAACTTCAAATAATCATCTGAACTCATTGCTGTTGCTGCTGCTTCCCCCCCTACCCCCAACACCCACTCATTCCTCAGCAGCTGTCTGGCTTCTGTTTTTGCCATTCTACTAAAACTGCTCTCTATATAAAGGCACCAAAAACCTCCTAAATGTCAAATGCAATTTTGTTGTCTTCATTCTTGACATCACTGCCTCATTTAACAAATACTGGTTCTCTTCCTCTGGCTCTCAGGTTTCATTGATTTCTAAAGATTCCCAAGAGCTTCAGTTATCAACATCTGTGCTAATGGTTGCCTCCCAAAATCTGCATCTCTACCTGAATTTGTTAGCTAGTTGTCACTGCCAGTTGACTAGATATAGTCACCTGTAACCTCAAACTCAACGAGACTGAACTCATCCTTAGCTGATACTCCTCTGGCTTGTCACTGTAACCACTAATTTCGGATCCAGTGACCCAAACTTGAGTCACAAGATTTCCTTCTCATTTCTTACCACCTCCATGTGCACCTGAAAGAAACCAGCATAAATTTTCAATCCCTGGAGTATACCCTGGAAGCTGCCCTCTTTTGGAACATTCAGCTGTCTTCAAAATTATTAAGGCAAAAGGTATGGGGAGGGGATGGATGAGAAGAGCTTGGGCCTGGATCTACCAACCAGTCAATAGAAATCTTCATAGCAAATAGGAAAGGAGCATAGAAGCTGTTCCCTAGGAACATTTACTTAGGAGATTTGAGAATCTTTCATAATATAAAGTGCCAGGTATTTTACAAGAATAGATTGAACATATAGATACATAGTGGTATGTAAACTAATTGGATGGGGATAATCTGAAACAACTTCATGAAAGTTTAGTTTTTGGCTAACAGATGGTCATAGAATGGTGGATATTGCAGAGGCCAAGTGGGGCGAGTTAAGTAGCAATAGCAGTATTTCTCCTGGCTGCACAGTAGAAAACTTAGCTCTACCGAATTAACCTTTCGGTGCTGGACTGGAGACAGCAGATGGGTGGCAAAGTGGCTAGAGTGGTGGGCCTTAAGTCAGGAGGACATGAGTTCAAATTTGACTTCAGATAGTTAACATGACCCTGGGCAAGTCATTTAACCGTTTATCTCGGTTTCCTCATTTGTAAAATGAGCTGGCGAAGAAAATGACGAACTATTCCAGTATCTGCCAAAAAAACCACAGATGGAGTCACTAGAAATAAAAGGCCTTGAAACACAGCAGTATATTCAAATATGAATATACAGAAAAATTCCTGCCCTCAAGGAGTGTGCTCTTCAGGAAGTATACAGTATAAATTAGTAAACAAAACAATCTTACAACTATTCATCTGCAAGGTAATTTCAAAAGGGACAGTGCTAATAGGGTAAGACTGATGAAAAGCTTCAGATGGCACCTGGGCCGCACTCCAAAGTTATGGGAATCTGCCGGGCCATGTGCAAGAAGCCCAAGCATGTGTTCATGTGTGGGAAAAGGCCAAGGGCTGACCTGAGTTGAAGCGGTGGTGAACATGGTCAGATAAGTTTAGAAACATTTGCTGCCTTGTTTTGTGGGGGGTGTCATACATTTAAAGATGGGATAGTGGAAACCTTGATAAAAGGCCGTATTTACTTGGCAGATGAGACTGAGGCCCAAAGAGGTCAAGGTAGAGACTAAGAGGAGCAACAAGGCTTGGCATTTAAAAAAAAAAAAGGTTGGGGGGGAGGGAAGGGGGCAGGTGGTTTTGGGAACCTTATCAAGAGGTGACTCCAGGGTTTTAAATCTGGATGAATATAAAAAATAGTGCTATCAACAAAAACTGTTTAGTTTGTAACAGGTGGATTTTGGGAGGAAATCACTTCCATTTTAGACAGGTCAAATAGATGAGTCATTTGCACAGGTAATTGAAGTCCTAAAAATGAAATCAAGAAAAGCAACGCTACTCTTTAGTTATGTTATGAGACAAGTGATACGCAGGAATAAGGAGCTGGTTGGACATCAACGTACTCAGCCCTAATTAAACCCAGCCTAAAATTGTGTAGAGTTCTGTGAAGTTCACTTTAGGAAAATCAGATAAACCACTATCCAAAGGACAAGCAGGAGGGCCTTGTGTTCACACTATGTTAACTAGTTAAAAAACTACTATAGATGTTTAACCTAGAAAAGCCCTGGGAAGGTTGGGTGAGGGAGGAAGCTTCTCTGGAAGTCTGCAAGTACTACACAAGGGCTATCTGCAGGAGGTATTGGACTTTCTTGGCCCCGCATGGCAGACCCAATGGGTTAAAAGTTACAAAAGAAAAATGGTGCATTACATTAACACTTATTTAGCTCTCCAAAAACTGAATAGGCTGCAAAGGCTTGAGCTCCCCCTTCCTGAAGGTCTTCAAAACAAGGTAATCATTGGTTTAGTGTTTATTCTTGTTTAGCTGTGGGTTCAATTTAAGGACTCTTGAGGTCTCTTACAACTGAGATTTTTACTAAGAGCTAATAGAAGGCCCTGAACCATCAGGGATAACCTTAAATAGCACCTGAGCCATACTGCTTAAGGAGTTAAAGGGATTCTACAAGGCAAAGGTGAGAAATCCCAAATGTGGAGGACCACATGTGCAAAGGTTTTGAAGGAAAATAGTTTGTACCAACCAGCATACCTTAGCAAAAGAAAGAGAAGGAACCATCAGACAACCAAGATCAGTGTCACATCCAGGAAGCGGTGGTCACATGTCAAAAGCTACATCTAAAGGAGGACTGAGAAAAATTGTTGGATTTTTTAGTTAGGCAAAGAAGGAACTGTGGCAGATGTTACAAACAAGGTTTCAGGAAAGTTGAAATCTGGTAAGGCCATTTATTTCCTCATAGGCCATCTAACACCTAAGGAGAAATAACTGAAAACATAGCTCCTTTAATTGACTCATTCCAATTCCAGGAAACCTATTCTCTGAGTTTACAACTGCAGCTGGCTCCCTTAGGCTCCTAAACTTCCATCCCATTGAGCACTTACTGATAAATAAAAAATACTCATGTCTAACAAGAAAGCTGCCTTTGGTTAGTTGGCAAAACAAGCCAAAGCATTATAGTTTACCCAACAATTTAAAAAAAATGGAATCATTAAATAACATTTCAGAAAATCAAACTCAATCACCCTGCTTCCACTTTGAAGTGGTAGTTCTTTGAGGGTGACATTTTCCATGGCCTACATTAGACCATCAGCAGCTGAAATGCTATGTACATTGAACATCTTGCTCCCCTAAGCATTTAAAAAAAAAGCAGCCTATTATCTTTCACTACAAAAGTACTTCCCACTTGAAAACTTGGCACAAAATTTCAGCTGTCCCAAGTAACTACACTTTTCACAGTATGATCCATTAAACAGTACACTAACAAAAACACAATTTCACATGAACTTATATCCATTTTTTTTGTAAAACTACTTTTCTCAAATATTTGTCTTAAGCCCTATTTTTGTCTGCTTTAAAAGGAAGACTGCTTCTAAAAACAAACCTGTACACAAAGTAGCACACAGCCCAGTCACCTTTGCCCCAGACAGAAACAGCCCTACTATCAGGCAGTCACAATCCTGGATTCCTCAGCAGGAAAGACTGCCAAGATGACGTCCACTCGATTCCTTTTGGCACCCATGTCCTATACCACCATTTCTTTCTGCAGACCACTAGGCACCAGATACCCTGGTGGTGCAATACAAGCTATTTGGTAGTGCTTAAGCAAATGCAATTCCAAACATTACTAGGTAGGTTTCAAGTTTCTGAAGGTGAGCATCTGTGCTTTTCTCTTAAATCAGAGCTGGCAATAATAGGGAATCCAAATACCAATAACGGTCAGTCACTTCAACAGGAACAGTGAGGAAATTCAGCACTAACATCGAATAGTCGCTTAAGATACAGTGCCAAATAAGACACTGTTTAAGTAAGGACAATATTTATTCCAGTTTTTGAAAGGAAGATTTATTTAACAAGTTTCACTTAGCGCAATACACCTAAAAGGAAATCACAATACAATGAAAGATTTAAATCAAGGCCTCAGAATTTAATACAAACACCAAGACCAAATCCTAAAGTATCCGTATTGCGTCTCAAAATTGTCCCCATTAACTTAAAAAAAAAAAAAGCTTAAACGTACGTGCCTTACAGGATAGTAAACGAAATAAACTAGAACAAACATGCCAAATGTTTCACTTTTGAATCGCAGACACAGCTCCTATATTTGTTTTACAAAAAAGCATGTCTCCCAACATGCATCTCCAACAGTGTTCCATGTTATGTGGTATAAGAGCAACATTTAACATAATTGAAACTGCTTTAACCTAAATACGCTTACTGCTTAAGTACACTCCTACAACATAACTACCTTGAGAAAAGCTGAAATTGTTTAACAGTTATAGTCTTTACTCAACTTGGTTATTACATCCTAGATGAATGTTTTTCTGTGTTCAAAAATACTGAACCTGAAAGTTTTTAAAACAATCCTGATTTCACTTACAGTAAGCATAAATCACAAGCTTGTATTGCAAAACTGTTAAACTTCGTTTTTGTTTGTTTTTTTTTCTTTAAAAAAAGTTGACCAAGAGTCAGTGATCAGGATTACATTCCCCATCCACCACTCATACTGGACATGCCAGACATCCCTCCCATTCCGTTCACTCCCATAGATGCACGGCTCCCGCTACTGTAGTAGCTGCTGTTCATCGCTCCTTGGCTCCCTGCAGAGAGATATGTGTGGAAAAGTTAATAGCCATTTCTAAGTACCAGTCAAGTTAAACAGTATTACAAAAATAAATAAATAAATTTGTGCACAATGTACACAATGTAGTACACAATGGCTGCTGTTTTACGTGGAGAGAGAAACATGTTTGGGATAGGGGGACCCTTACTCCAAACAGGCCTCCGTTAACCCCTTCACTGCTGTACCAACTTGCCATACTCCTGTGCTACCATTTTAATGGATCTTTAAGGATTAAAAATTTAAGTTTAAAGGAAAACTAGTGTTTTTCAAAAATTGCAAAATTACTTCACAATCATTTTAAAGCTAAACAGGCATTTAAAAAATTTAACATAAAACATTCACAATGTGTTAATTGAATGGCATATGAATAGGGAGCACAGGGGGAAGTCTCTTGCTTTTCCTATTCATGGTGGGCAGGAAGTGAGACTACAAAGTTGGACTAAAGGCAACTCACTGTGCCCAAAATGGCAGCCTCCGTGGAGTTAAAGTCAGAGCCATTGACTGCTATAGAAAGTATATTACAACAGATAAAAAAAAATATTTGCTATTGGGAATTTAAATTAGATTTTTCGAGAAAATATTTACCTATGCAATGTTTGATTGAAAATCACTGGAGTTTTCCTGTAAAACTTGGTCTGCAAAAGGATTTTGTAGGGTAAGACTATAATACCAAAATCACCATTCTTTAGACCAATTGAAAATAAACCAAAACCAATCCTAGTTTAGCTATCTAGAAAACATCATCCTGAAACCCAACCGCCATTCTGCCATTTAATTATCCCATCTAAAATAACCAAGTTACTAATAAAAAAAAAAGCTTAAAAACTTTTAAACAAGGCACATTTTACTTTTTACTCTTAATGGAGGCAGATGTTTTCTGGCTCGACAGCAACAGTTACAATTACTAGGTGCCATTTATGAAACACTTCCCCCAATGCTCTTTTCTTGAAGTTTAATAAAGCAAATTAATTATGCTCACCATATTCCATCCCAACTCCCCCCACAGAAAACAAAACAAAAAAAACCAAAAACCTCTACTATATATGCCCAATTTCAAAAAGGAACCTGCATATCTCCCCACCCCCCCCCAGCTATAAACATGCCTGCCTAAAAAAAATATTTAAACCACAATTAAAAAGATGCTTACCATATCCGCTCATGCTGCTTTGACCACCGTAGCCTCCTCCGTAACCCCCACTCAGCTGCTGGCTAGCTGGACCACCATAACTGGACTGGTTTGCTGTTAAGTTTTAAGAAAACATTAGGTTCTTGTTTCCAAGGCCATGTGGTACCTGGTGGTACCCGGCTTGCACTTCTAAATCTACATGGTCTTCCAGTTGTCCTCATGTCCTATAACCAACCCTGTTCTAGGTAGAATTTTCAATCCTTCAAGCTATTTTTTAAACAGCATTTTATTCCTCCACTATATGCACCGTGTAAAAGCCAATAGTATATGACTATCAGCAATATATCCACAGGATTCAATAAAGTAGAGGCATTATTACAAAGCTGCTTAGCTACATTCTTTTACACTAAACTTAATGGATGCAAATAACAAAATGACATCCTTCATTTCAGGTATTAACTGGACACCAATACTTCCTTCACTCATTTAACAATGTACTCAACTGACTTCATTTATGTTTTGCCAGGCCCTTTTTAAGGACATTAGTCAGACTAAACTCTCTAAGAAATGTTACTCAATTCCCTCCCCCAAACATTAAGCCATTAACAATCTAGTCACTGATCTGTTTTACTTAAACTTAGGAGTTTCAATACTTAACCAATACAAATAACTTCATAGCTCATCTGAATGGAAGGAATAATCTTCTAAAGGATCTGACTTAGGTTACACTAAACTCAGTTAAATATAAACTAAACATAACTTAACTTAAATATAATTGACTTAGATATAAATGTTTTGTTTTTTAAAAAAACTAGCGATATTTACACAAGCCCATGCCTCCCATCATTTGGCTACCATAAGCACCACCGCTTGCTCCTGCTGTAGAATTCAAGAAGAGTTCTACATATCTGTGTTCTGAAATGAGAGAAAAGGCATACAAGGTTAGCTTAAAAAAAGACACTAAAGTGATATTTACACAAACCCATGCCTCCTAGCATTTGGCTACCGTAAGCACCACCGCTTGCTCCTGCTGTAGAATTCAAGAAGAGTTCTACATATCTGTGCTCTGAAATGAGAAAAAGGTTTGAAAGATGTATTACTTATTGTGAAAGATTTTTATATAAGCTAAATATTTAATATTGGTAATCAGCCCAAATAAAACCTCTTGCTTTCTGTCAACTAATGTTAAAAACCTAGCCTCTTCTATTTACAGTTTGTAAAAGTTATGCTATCATCTAAATGCTATTTACAATAAGCCAATCAATGGAATCAAGTTTGAGCAAAGAAAACCTCACATGCTCTCTTCACTAGCAATCACAGGCAATGATTGTTGTGCATGCTATGACAGATTTCCTGGGATAGAAGTCCAAAACAGACTTACGCATATTGGCTTTGTCTTTTGACATAGCTGCCACAGCATCTTCATGAGTAGCAAATTCAACATCTGCTTCTCCAGTCACTCTGCCATCAGGTCCAATTTCAATGTGTACTCGAACAGGGTTGAGTGGTGAGAAAAACTGGGCATAAAAAGAATCAGGTTATGCTCTTATTTTAAAAGATTAGCTTCTACAAATCTTTGTAGAATCTACAGTTCTTTAAAGTCAGATGTAGACACACACCACACACATATTAGAGCTGACTTGTAAGTTAATCTGAGAAACTTACATTGTAAATATCATTTTCAGTAGCTCTGTAAGGTAATCCTCTCATGTGCACACAATGGCCTGTTGTACTCTGGAAAGTGGATCCACCATCTCCATATCTATGATCAGACATTCCTGAAAAACAGTAATTGAGGTCTAGGTTTAAAAAAGTGTAGGTATCCTCCAGCTTTGAAGTACAATTCTTACCTTACCTCTTCCAAATCTATCCGACCCAAAGCCATATCCATCATTATATCCATTGTAGTCATCATAGCCTCCATACCCTGAAATGGTTAATGGGGAAGAGTCATTACTTTACAGGAAACTTTTTTTTTTTAATTGGACATCTTATTTCTTAGGTACACATACCTCCACCGTAGGCACCTCGCCTCATTCTTTCAAACCCAGCTCCTCTACCAATGCTGTTATAGCCTCTGCCAGCCCCAGGCCTGTCATAAGGACCTGGTCGCTGCATAGCCATTAGCTTTCGAGGAGGATCATAATGAGTCCGAACTTCTGCCCGGCTGCTCTTGAAGATTTCAATGTACCTAAAATATTGTTCATACAGAAAACTAGTGAGTCCTTCATTTCATGAACAAATATAATTACACAAGACAATATTCTAGTCATAGCCGTGAAACTGACAAAATACTTAAAAAGCCAGATTTCTTTACATTTTTGCATAGGCAATGACCAGATTTTACTCTTTACTATAAAAATGACATTTTCAAGGGGAAAAATTAAACTCCTCTTTTTTTAAACTTTACTGTGGCCCAACCTTAAGGGTGGGAGAGGAGCATTTATATAAAAGTAAAATGTTTTTAGGAGGGAATGAATTCCACTCAACTCTTAACATTTCAACATTTGAATTAACTGGCAATGTGTAACAAGTAAGCTAAAAAGCCAGCCTTCGCCAACATTCTAGCTCAATGCTACAGTTACTTTGCCTGTAACAAATACTCCACATATCCTATGCTTCTTAGTAAGAATCAGCATAGGTAAGCGCATGCTTCAATGAAAAATAGTCACAAGCAAAATTGAATAAAACCTTTTGTGACAATTTCTTGAAAGCTATGCTTAACGTTACAATGCAAGTTTATATACAGCAAGAAAAGTTTGTGGCATTTCAACTTTATAAAACAAGTTCAGAAAGTTATCACATTTTCTTATGGTAATATTAATTTACTAGATGTTGAGCTAAAGCCATTGTTTACACTAAATTTTTTTTAAAGCCATAGTCTCTCGACTCCATGGACTTATGGTTGCTTATAGAAATTAAGAACCTTAAATGGGCAAATGCATCTTAGTAACAGGGAGTAATTTAACCTTAAGTGTTTGTCTATGCAAATATGGCATTTAAAAGTTTTAGCAAGTAACTTTAGCATCTGACAGTAACTTAACAGTTTTAACACTTTAATTATTAACTAGGACTAGGAAATAGATACATTTCCTTTCAAGCAGAGAGAATATGGATTTAATTATCATTTACCATAAGAAAAGTGACGTATCCAACCAACCATCCATCCCCACCTGTGCCCTATTCTTTCCTTGTGTTTCTTTAGAGCCTTTTCAGCTATTTCCTGTGAAGCAAACTGCACGAAGGCCTCCCCCGTACTCCTCCCCTGGAAGTCCACCGGCAATGTTATCCCATTTGGCACGATTTCCAACCCTTCAACCCAAGGACAAATAACCCCAGTAGGGGGGCAATATTAACATCACAAGCCCAGAAATGATTCTTCTTATAGCTTTAAATACACCAGAATTGTAAATATTTTAGGCGAATGGTATGCTTTTAACTTTAAGTACTCATAAATATGCACTGACATGAAGTTCCATACAAGTTTACTATTCTTAAAACACCCTGTGGCACAAAAATATAGGAGGCAAACAAATACACAGTTCACTTGCTGATAGGGGGTGTATTAAGAAACTGGCATCAACAATTTCATATTTTCAACATATTCTCATTGCTGAGAATTACACAAGATAGAATGACAGTAAGCTAATCATATTTCACACACAACAAGTTTTGCCAATATGTCTTCTTTCCTTAAAATTAAATATATTACAAATACCTAAGTGGAACTTCAGTTTTCAAGACAATTTCTGCATATTTAGGTACATATACAACGATCAAATAAAACATTGATAAGATCACAAAACTGATCAAATAACCTGACTTTTAAAATATAACTGATCTACATAAGACAATCATGCAATTTTTATGTTCTAATTGTAAGTTAACACTTAAAGGTTTTCAAAGATGGAATTTCCAGTTCGTGGATACATTTCCAAGATTACAAAAAGGTTTAAAACACTTTCCTAGGAGTAAGATGAGATTACATTAAGTGACAAATGGCATTCAATTTTCATTCTAATAATAGATATTTGAACATTAGTCAAAAGAATGACTAGGATTCAAATATTGTTACCAAAATAAGCTATTAAATTATTTGAAATTAACTTTTTATATGCTATGTAAACCACAATAACCCTCCATCTTTAACATTGAATTCCAAACCTAGAAACAACCAGTCAATTATCAAAAACTTAACATTTCTATTACATACTTTTCAATGTGAACAATACTCATGCAAATCACATCAGAATTGTGTTAGACATTCAATTAGTTTAGGCCCAAAACATTACCTGGATGAGCATTTCCCTATCTTAAGTAAACTGGGACATCATTTTTCAAAATCAGCAATTGTTAAGAATTTAAAACAGTACCTGAAATTTATTCCTCTGCAATCTTACTTAAGACAGGCAACTTGCAATGCTAGTAGCCTACAATTACCAGGCTATAATCAGGTTTTCCTTGGAAGAGGCTCCATAGTATTGCTCCAGAGAACATATAGTTTACTTTGGTCCCATGACACCGGCAGTGTCATTTTACAGTAATGAATAACAGCAGGAAGAGTGTTAGTTAAAATTAAAATACATCAGTCTAGTCATGGTGATAAGTGCATCTTACCTTATAAACTTGAAGTACTATGCTGAACAGCAAATGTGTAGAAAGAAGTTAAGCTGTTGAGGACAATCCTCTAGCATCTAAATATCTACTTTAAACTACAACACCAAGTATAAAAAAAATTAAAAATTTAGTGATATTTAGAATCCAAGTTGTTTTTCAGCTTTAAGGTAGTCTAATTTATGGGCTTAAATTATTTGAAGGTCCCTGAACTTCTAAACCAAAGAGAATAGCATTCAGTGTTTAAATTCTCAACCTGTCCAAAGAAGTACATCTAAATCATTCCAATCACTTGAACTAGCCAGAATGCACTGCCCAATGACAAGCACTGCTACATACCTGAAAAAAACTGAACAATTTCTTCCTTGCTACAGCCAAATGGGAGTCCTCTAAGGCGCACAAAGCCATCATTGGCAGTGTCAGGACTATTTGGACCAGTATGCTTCAACACCCAATCCATTTCAACGTTGTTTGACTTGAATACTGTAAGAGGTGCTTAGAATTAGTCAATTTCGGAATGTTAGAATGAATAAGATTTCCTTATTTTAGATAAACTAGGAGCTGCCAAAAACTCACTTAGATGACCATTTCCATGCGGTCAATTACCTAAAATTCAGAAAGGGGGGTAAAATCTACACACTTAACACTTTACTATGTCAACATAAATCAAACCTTCAACATATCTGTGTCCCATAGTTTCTCTGTCTTTTTTCAGTGCCAATTTGACTTCATCTTCTGATTCAAGTTCAACAAATGCTTCTCCACTTGGTCTGCCTTCTCGGGTATAGATGAAACGAATGCCTGATGCCCCATTTTGAATTTTGCATTCTGTAAAGAAACCAATTGTTAACTCACAGTTAATGCATCTAACCATTTGGATTGTTCTGCTCCTAATAACTGGGACTCTTTCTAAAAAAAATTTTACATACTAGATGCCTATGTTGTCATAATACTGGCAGCATTAAGAAATATTCTGAAGTAACAACATCATTTAACAGGTTATGATTTGAGCAATTTTCAAAATGAAACAAGAGTCCCCAAAAGAATTGTTATAATCTTTTAATTTTGCTATTCTGCAACTTTTACTCAAAAATCAACCTTTTAGACTGCATGCCAAGCATACCCTGTACGCCTCAAGCTATTCTAAAAGTTTATCATCTCAGGGGAAAAACTGAAACACCGATTCCTCTTTACCAAGATAATAGAACCCAGGTGAAATATTCTTGACTTACCATTTGCACGTCAAGCAGCAGAAATACCACAGCACCATAATGTAATAACAGTACAATCAAGTTATTGACCCACCTTACAAAGTGCTAAGCAGCTTCTTATTTTCAGGTTTCCACAACATCTTCATCTCAACAGTAAGCAGGCTATAAAAGCTTTACCTTCCCATACTTCTACAGCATTTTACTAATACCAGGTAACGAACCACTGACAACTTAAGGAACCAGACCTATTAGTTTCTTCTGTTTAGAAAGCGACTCCTAGTCAAAGCTTTGCTATTACTCATTTTCGTTAAGTCCTTCAAACACCCATACCTCAACAAAATAAGTTATGCTTTTATCTTAAACGTCTCTAGCTCGAATCCAATCATAAACTGAGGTTACTTTCCAGGGGGGAAATGCAGCCTTCGTCTGTCCTAAACAAAAATTCATACCAGCCTTTCCACGAAACTTTTGCTATGTAGGAGACAGCCAAATGTTTATCAGGAGACATTCTTGTCAAAGCAATACAGATGCATTTCCAAGCAGCCCTACTTGGCAGAATAAGAACCATAAGGATCCAAGGCAAAAAAGCCTTTCGCTTATGCTAACCCGGCCCCTCCACTCCACTTCCCGTAAGCAAGCTGCGGTCGTTTCGCAATTTCCATTGTGTAATGACGCAAAGCGAAACCAACTTCCACCCCCTCCCCCCAAGGCAGCAGCGCGAGACTTGCAGCAAGCGGCCGCTCCCCCGCCAGGGGGCCGCCAGGAGCGCGCGGAGGCCTAGGACCACGCGGCCCCCCTCCCCCGCCCGTCGACCTGCTGCCGACGCGGGCACGAGGCCTACGCGGACGCGAGGCCGGCGCGCGCCGCCGCCCAGGGGCGCGCTCTCACTTTTCTCCCACCTCACACCCCGCCCCACCCCCGCCCGCTTACCCGAGAAAAAGCGTTGGACTTCATCGGCCGAGCAGGACCAGGGCAAGCCCCGGACCTTCACCACGAAGCCTTCTCCGCCTTCAGTGCTCAGCATCATCTTGTTCAGTCAGTGGCGGCGGCTGCGAAGCGAGGGCCGGGGGTGAGGAAGGGGTCCCTCCCCCCGCCTCCCGGGTAGGCCCTCGCCCCGCCCCTCACCCCCCCCCCCCGCGTTCCCGGCCGTTCGCGCCCCCGCGCCAAGCGGGGATCCACAACCGGTAACCCGTCCTTCGTCTCCACCACACTAACCACCCCCCTCCCCCCGCCGCGCCCCCAAAACCGGCCGCCCGCGCCTCCGGGGCCGCGCCGGCCGAGCCTCTCTCCGGCGGGCGGGCGGCCGAGGAAATGGCGGCGGCTGCTTCCGCTCCGCCTCCTCCTGCTCCGCACACAATGGAGTCGCCTCGGCCCGCAGGCCTCGGAGGCGCCGACAAGCTCCGGCCGACCCGAACCGCGGCCCACAACGCGCCGCGCTCCCCCCAAAGTGCCGACGGGGACCAGGCCGAGGGGGGTCCAGAGAGAAGTGCCGTTCCCGCGGGCGACGGAGGTTGGATGAGAGCCGACCGGTGCTCACCTCGATACTTGACTTCGGCGTGGCTACGAAGAAATGACCGCTGAGCGCCTGCGCATCCTAGATAAACCCTTTTGAGCACGCTCTGCGCACGCGCAGAAGAGCTCCAGTCTCCGCCCCTTTGCGTCACACAACGCTTGTGCGCAGGCGTACTTCCGCGAGCGCCAACCTCCTCCCGCCACAGGAATCTCGCGCGCGTGCGCTTTGGCCACAGTCTTTTCCAACCCTTCCCCCACCAACACCCCCCACGCCCTTTCTGCGCTTGCGCCTTCCCGCGACTATTGAACTTCGTGCCCGTCCGCTTACAACTTTGCCTTCTGCGCATGCGCCGATCTTCTGTTGGTTCGCTTCTTAAGCCCGCCAATGAGGGGGGAGGGGCAGGCTATGCTGGGCCTGGGGTGGCGGCCTTTGGTCTATGGCGTTAGTGGCTCTCGCTCTCCGCGGATACGCCTTCCCGCCCGCGAGGCCCGAGCTCCTGGTCCAGTGGGGCGCAGAGCCGGGGTCTCAGAGATGCTCTAGAGCTCGGGCCCGGTGCTAACGTCAGGGCCTTGCGGGGATTGAGCCTTAGCGCCTGCCTCCCCCCCCCCCCCCGGGCACGCGCCGGGCCTTTCCCCCCTCCCTCTACCAGCCCGGCCGAGCCGCCAACCCGACAGAGGGAGCCCCTCCTCTGTGGAGGCTCCGGGATCCGGGAACCCTGCGGGCCCTAAGGCCTCAACCCAGAAGAATGGAAGCTCCTCGAAGGCAGGGCCCGAGTTTTGTTTTGGTCTGTCCAAAAGCTCGTGTCCCCCGCGCTTAGCGCACAGTTGGCACTTAATAAATGTTGGTTTGGGGGGACACGGGACCTCCCCTGCTGGCGACGGCCAGAGGAGAAGATGAGGCCACTCCGCCCCTTACGGAGCCCCAACTAATCCCCAGCCCCGGGTGGTGTCTCCTTGGCACTGGGCTTAGGAGCTGCTGGTAAGCCCTTTCAGAAAGGGTGGGGAACCCCCGGCCTACCCTTTTTCCTGAAAGGTTCAGGGCCTCCAGGGGCATTTTTTGAGGAGCTGCTACCTCGGTAGTTCATCACCAGTAGGATGCAGAGAGGAGAAAGAAGTACTCCCTGCCCTCAGAAAGCTTGAGTAATAATTGGAGAGGCACGACTTCCGCACAGAAAAGTTAAATAATTCAAAGTGCGCGCTTGGATGTTAGAGGAGTAACAGACGCGCATTTTAGGGGCATGAGGAAAACGACCTTAAAGGATGGGAAGGGATTAAAGAAATTGGAAGGCCAACTATGTGGTTCTGAAGCCATAGTCGGCCTTTCCATTTCCTTACAATTTCCAGGACGCTTAGCACCCTGCTTGGGACATGGTAGTACTTAACAAGTGCTGTAGGGATAGTGACTGGACTTGTGATTTAATTGGTATAGAGGTCTCCCAGGTGATAAAAATCCTCCTACCAGTGCAGATTAGCATCTTCTCTACAATTTGTGTTCTTAGAGAATTGCCCAGAACACTAAAAGGTTAAGACTGGCTTTCAGGGTTACATGGCCATTTTGTATTAGATGCAGGACTTGAACTCAAATCTTGTAGGTTCCAAGGCCAGCAATTTATAAGCTATCCAGGCTGCGGAGATACTGCAAGATCGGTAGTGCCTCAGACAGAAAATAGGAAAGTTTCAAAAGGGCGGCTCTAGCGGGAATGGACTTGTTGAATTTGAGATGTCTTCAGAACATCCAGTTTGAATTGCCACAATAGGCAGGGAGAGTGTAGATTAGAGAAAAGGAACTCAGTTTTCATGTTTCAAATGTACTTTCTATCATACCCACACACTGGTTTTTAGTCCAAAGATTAAACTGAGTGCTCAAAATGTACAAAGCATTAGGCAATCTTAGGTAGGAGCAGAAATACAAATAACACCCAAAGATGATTTTACAATCTCAGAAATTTAGAGAAATTTAACTTCCAACTCCATTTAAGCAATTATTACCCGTCCATAAAAGTGAAATTCAGTCTTCCATACCCAATCTGTCATTTTGCTCACTCCACATTTCACTATTGAAAGTGATGAAATCAAAGCAATATTTGAATATTAGTGGTACAGTATTAAAGATGAAGAGATTAAATGTAGGAAACCCATTTTAGGGCTTAACTATTGGTCAAGAGTTTTAGCTGCCCAGTCAAAAAGTGCTACATTCACCTACAGCTAAAGTTGTTGTGTCAAAGCACTTTTCAGACCTAAAGTGCTACATAAGTGGTAGGTGGTAACAGCCTGAGAATCCTTCCTGCACAATAGGTAGTAATTTGATTGGGTTCACAAAGTCTTTGTTCCATATAATCAAATAAGCATTTATTATAATGCATGCTAAGTATCCTGAGATTCAAAAAAATGTAATTCTCTACAAGGCACTTTCTGTCTAGTAGAAGGGTTCAAAAGATTCATTAACGTTATCAACAAAGACAATATAAATTAATTGCATCAAGATGTCTAGATGACTTTTGAATTTGCCCAGGATTATTAACACCTTCTTGCAGTACCAATTTTTTTCTTCTCCTTAAAACTTAAGTTGTTTCACATATTTTCACAAAAAAGAAAAATATACAAATTAATATTAGCTTCATTTTGAATAGTGTTTTCATTGTTAAAAATGTTGAGATCAAAATAGGACTCCACTCAATGTTCACAATAAGTGAATAAAACTATACAAATAGATAGTAGGAGTTTTATACTGCTGCACCATCATAGAGCAAGAGATAACAGAGGTACATCCCAAAGGCTTCACTAGGTTAATGAATTTCTAGAAGACAAAGACTCAGTCAAGAATAAGACTTACAGGGTTATTCAGTAGACAAATCTATGACAGATTTATGAAGGGACATGGACAAGAATCACCTAAAAGGAAAAGTCCTAGAACAAATAAATATACAAAGGGATGAGATCACAGGTCCATGGAACTATAACTGCTTGAACAAAGTGCTATATTGTTATGTGGAGAAAAATAACAGAATAACACTCAATAAGTTGACTTAGATAGTCCAGTAAGTAGAATAGGGAATCAGCATGAATTAGGTACAGGTGTGGGGAACCTGCAGCCTTGAGGCCACATGTGGCCTTCTAGGTCATCAAGTGAGACCCTTGGAATCTGTCAAAGCACCAAACTTGAGGACTTAGAAGCCCATGTGGCCTCAAGGCCAAAGGTTCCCCACACCTGAACTAGTATAATTAGGATAAAGTTAATAGAGAAGATGGAGCTTGCCTGGGTCTTAACAATTTCCTTTAGTACTCACCACTGTGTTGATATGCCTATCATATTTGATTGAGAAACCATTGTTAAAGTGTCAGGCTATTAAGATGGATTTTTTTTGAAAAGGACATAGCATAGAATTTTATAGCTAGAGGAAGCCTTATGATGATTCCACTTCTTTCACTTTAATATAAGGAAACAGTTCCAGAGAAGGGAAGTAAATTACTCAGGGTAATATAGCTAGTTAGTAAGAGAGCTAAGTAGTTGTTCTGTCATTTCAGACCTGATTCTTCCTGACCCCATTTGTGGTTTTCTTGGCAAAGACACTGGAGTGGCTTGCCATTTCTTTCTCTGGCTCATTTTTACAGATAAGGAACTGAGGCAAACAGAGAGCTAAGACTAGAAACCAAATTTCTTGATTATGTTTCCAATGTACATTCTATCATACCCACCCATTGCTTATTTAGTCCAAAAATTAAACAAAGCTCAAAGCATGAGGCACTCTTAGGTAGGAGTAGGAATACAAATAATCAGCTGCCTACCACAGATGATTTTACAGTCTCAGAACGAAGCAGAGAGATCAACTTTAACTCCCTTTGAGCAGTTTGCCCATGATTACCCATGAAGTCAGTGAAAATCAGTCCTCCAGCGCCCAGTTTGTCACTTTGCTTGCTCCACATTTCCCAACTTCTTCCTATCCATTGCTACTCTCTTTCCTATTCAACAGACATTTTCCAAGAACTTACTATGTTAGGAAAAACCAGGGATGAATAAAATATGGTCCACCTTCTGACAGAAGTAATAAACTTGAGAAACGTATTTGACACATTTTTGGACATGGCCAATGTGTATTTGAGCATACTGATTTGTTATAGGTGAAGATTCAAGAGAAAAATTAAGAGGAGCCAGTGATACTTACGAAAAGAAAAAGAATAGAGGGTCATTGACACATTTTAAAATGCAGAGAAGAGAAGAAAGGAGGAAAAGAAGCAAGACAACTTTGAAACTAACATGTTGAATTTCTGTATGCTTTTTAAAAAAGCAAGTTGTAAGACAAATGTAGTTTCATATGCACCCTTCTGGGTTGTTGGGTTTGTTTGTTTGTTTTTTTTGCAGAAATATTTGTTAGTGTTTATCAAGTTCATAATAGCAAAAGATAAAAAATATTCTTTTAAAATGAGATATGGTCTAAGTACTTCAGGAAACCAGTCTAGAAAAGGAAATAAACATGTAAAATTTAAAATACAGGCTATCCTATTTTCCAAATGAGAGATACAGACAGGTGCTATAGGACTTTGAAGGACAGTTTCCTATAGGCTAGAGGTGGAATTAGAGTTGGCCTTGAATGATGATAAGATTTAGCTCAACAGCAGAAGGGAAAGGGTATCTATTTTGTGAAAATGCCCCAGACAAGGTTTAAGGTGACGCATGAATGTAATGCTTGGGTGATGATACCCATCCTTGCTAGAACATAAGAGTATATATCAGGCTCTAGTATTTGGAGAGTCTTGAATGCCGGGTTAAGGAGTGGACCTATTTGGAAGATAGTCTCCATGAAAGTTGATGAAGACCTGAAACTGGAGTGGTGGTATTAGAGGTAGAAGGAAAGAGAAAGATATTCAGACTAGATTGAGGAAATATCCAATAGCCACTGTTACTCTGCTGCTGCTGTTCCAACATCTCCCTGAATGTAGCCAACACTACTCATGATTCTTCTACCCCCAAAAAATTTCCTTTCTATTCCTCTACTTCTCTCCAACATTTGCTAGTCCTTCTTCCCTGCATCTTCTAGTTTTAATAACCTCTGACGTGTGTTAGATTCTAAAGTTTAAAAAAGTTGCCTTTGATCTCTGGACTTTATAATATTCAGTGAACAGGGACACAGGACTGACCAATATTTTGATACTCTCTACAATCACTTATCTGCATGCCTCCCACCGCCCGCCAACCCAGACCCATTGGTTCTTTGGTAACTATGAATTGTGATTTGGTCTGTTTATATTGTGTATGTTTGTAATTTGTTTGTATTTGCTCTGAAGTTCAGGTTGCTGGTTTTTCATTCTGTTATTAAATGTAAGAGGTGGGATTTGAGTCTGGTTTTAACTGACTCTAAGTCCAGGACTGTATTCCATTGGCTATACCATGATGAAGTAACAACCCAGACCTACCCCCTTCTCTAGTGCTATGAGTCACTGTATTAGCAACTGTATGTGTTATCCTACTGTATGGTAGGATCTTCCAAAAGGGAGGATTACAAGATACCCTGACAACATCAGTTTCTTTCCTGCATTGGAGGTGGGCCTTAATCTCAATTACTATATTAGACTGTATTAGTCCCTTCTTGGTTCTCCTTCTACCTTTCTTATTGCTCCTTAGTCATCTTTGCTCATTTATCATCTCTATCAGAGGTGTCAAACACTCAGCTTTCCATGGAATTGCAGGCTGCAACACTCCACAGCCTGAACCAGATAAAAATGTAATTGGGAAAAATTTAACAAAATAACATTACAGTAGAACATAGATAATGTTATTACGTGGTTTTCTAAATCAATATGTGCCTGCGGGGATCCTTATTTATGGTTAGTGGCCCCTTTTCTATTTGAATTTGACTCTATTGCTCTGTATCACAACCCTAAATGTGTTGTACCCCAAGACTGTCCAAGGACCCTCTTCTCTTTTCTCTACATTTTCCTTAATAACTTTATCAACTCCAGTACTTTTGATTATCTTTTCTATGTAGATTAATCACAGATCTATTTTTGCAGCTTTATTCTCTCTCCTGAGCTCCAGTCTTAAATCACCAAGTGCTTATTGGACATTTCAAACTAGATGGCCCTGAGACATCTCAAACTCAAATGACCCAAGCAGAATGTATTCCCTTCCCCCTAAAGCCCTGCTCTCTACTGAACTTCTCCATTTCTGCCAAGTACATCAGTGCTCTTCCATTCTCCCAGGTTCCCAACCTTGGTATTCTTGAATCCTTACTCACCAGTATTTCCCATATTCAGGCAGATGCCAAACCTTGCCATTTCTATCTCATCATTATCTCTCACAGCCACCACCTTAGTACAGGCCCTCATCACTCCTCACATAGACCATTGCAGTGACCTCCAAATTGATCTCCTTGCCTCAAGTCTTTCCCATCAAACTCTATTCCATCCTCTATACAGCTGCCAAAGTAAATGTCCTTAAACTCAAATCTGACTGTCAGTTTTCTACTGATTAAATTCCAGTGGCTCCCAATTGCCTCTAGGAGAAAATATAAACTCTGTTTGGCTTTTAACATCCTTCCTTCCAATAACCAATCTTTCCAGTCTCCTTATACATTATCCCACCCCACCCCCAATCTATATTAAAGCAAAATATCCTTTTCTCTGTTGCTCACATGATGCACTATATCTTCTTTCCTTGCCTTTGTACTGGCAATCTCTCTTCCCTGGAATGCACTTCCTCCTCACATCTAGTCAGGCAATATGCATTTACTGAATTCCTCTGTGTGCCAGATACTGTGTTAAATGCTGTGGATACAAAGAAAGGCAAAAAAACCAGTCTCTGTTCTCAAGGAGCTTACAATCTAATATGAGAAACAACACAAAAATAACCATGTATAAATAACATATATAAAGGGTAAATGGAAGATAGTCAACTAAGGAAGGCACTAGAATTCAGGGGAATCAGGAAACGCTACTTGTGGAAGACAGGGTTTTAGCTGGGCCTTGAAGCCAGGAAAACCAGGAGATGGAGATGAAGGAGAGAATTCAGGCGTGGGAAACAGCCAGTGAAAATGTACAGAGCTGGGAGATGGAGTATCCTATTCAAGGAACAGCAAAAAGGCCAGTGTCCCTAGATGACAGAGTGTATGGTGTAAGGTGTAAGAAGACTGGAAAGGTAGGAGGAGCACAGGTTGTAAAGAGCTTTGAATACCAGGCAGGGGATTTTATATTTGTCCCAAAGATAACAAGGAACCTCTGGAGTTTGTTGAAGTGGGCATGGGGAGAGGGTGACATAGACCTATGTTTTAGGAAGATTAGTAGCTGAGTGGAAGATGAATTGGAAACTTGAGGCAGGGAGTCCAACCATCTGGCTATTGCAACAGTCTAGGCTTGAGGTGATAGTATTATAGGAGATAAGGTTATAAGGACATAAGACATTGTTATCAAGGTAGAATCACCAGGACTCAGTAACTGATTGGATATGAGGGGATGAGTCCAGTCAAGGATGACACTCAAATTACAAGCCTGGGTAATAGGAAGGGTGGTAGTGCCCTTAACAGTAACAAGGAAGTTGGAAAAGAAAACTAATGAGTTCAGTTTGAGCCTTTAAGATTAAGGTATAAGATGTCTGTGGGCCAGTTCAAGATGTGTTGAAAGGGCAGTTGGAGCTTCAGATGGGAAGTTAACTGGAAGTTAAGAGAGAGGTCTGGATAAGTAGATTTGAGAATCATCAGCATAGAGATGATAATTGGATCCATGGACACTGATTAAGGTCACCAAGTGAAAGAGTATAGAGAGAGAAGAAAGAGGACCCAGAGCTCTGGAGAAGCCCCACAGTTGTTGGTATGACCTGAACAAAGATCTAGCAAAGGGATCTGAGAAGTAGGAAGAGGAAGGGAATAAGCATGTATACAGTCCATGTGTGCCAGGCATTTTACAAATGTCATCTCATTTGAGCCTCACAATAACTCTTCAAGGTAGGCGTTGTTACTATCTCCATTTTATAGTTGGAGAAACAGATTAAGTGACTTGCCCAGGGTCACACAGCTAGCAAGTGGATTTGAATTCAAGTCTTCTAGAATTAAGGCCCAGGGGGAGCTCTATCCACTGCACCAAGAAGGAACAGACAGGTAGGAGGAGAACCAGGATAGAGTAATGTCATGAAAACCTAGAGAGAAGAGGGTGATTGACAGTGTCAAAGGCTGCGGAGAAGTCATGAAGCATCAGGATCAAGAAAAGGCCATTAGATTTTGAAATGAAGAGATCATTCGTAACTGGAAAGAACAGTTTCAGTTGAAGAGGTCTGAAGTCAGATTGTGAAGAGTTAAGAAGAAAGTGAGAATAAAGGAAGTAGAATCACCTATAGATGACCTTCTCAAGGAGTCTGGCTACAAAAGAGAGAAGGGATGTGAGTTGAGTTTGTGGAATGGACAGATCAGTTGAGGGATTTTCGAGGATATGGAAGACACACCCATGTTTGTAGGCAGTAAGTAAGCAGGGAGAGATTGAAGATAAATGACAGAGTAGGGACAATAGAGGGGAGAATCTGCTGGAGAAGACCAACTGGAAGGGCATCATTTGTGCAGGTAAAGAGGTTTGCTATGATGAGGAGAAGGGCCACTACCTCTTCATGTGAGACAAGGTTGAAGGAAGAGGGTATCAGAAGGTGTCTCAGTGATGTGAGATGAGGAAAGAGAAGAGGGAGCTATTCACCTCCTAGTGGTGGGGTGCTTATGCTTGGACCCTGATTCTAACATCACATTTCTCCTTAGCCTCTGCTTGGGTGCCTGTGCCTGGACCCCAGTTCCAAAATCACATCTCTCCCTAGCTTCAAAGCATTGGCCCTAGCAGTCTCTCTCCAGTTCAAGGGCAGCATGCCTAAGCAGAATACTTATCTCTTCTCCTGATACAGTGGCCAGCTGCATGTAGAGAATTTATTGGCTCAACTCCTTGTGGATTGTTAATTGGCTGTGCACTGGGACATAACAATATTTACTACTTACTGACCTTACTGATATATATATATCTTAGACATAGTCATATGTATACTCCCTTACATTCATCTTGTCTAACAAGACATTTGATGGAAGCAACCTGGATATCTCCAGCCAGCCCTGACCTTTGGTTGACTTAGTGACAGTTCACAGTCAAAACCACACTCCCAGGTAGCCCTGCCTTGGGCTATTTCCCAGTGAACTCGGGGTAAGATACCAGAGCAGTAGATACAAAAAGTGCATGTTCCTTTAAGAACTGACCACCCCTTAACCACTCCCTAATCCTACCCCAAAACACCTAATTGACAGGTTTCACCCCCAAATCTTGTACTTAAACTTTCGCTGTAGCCCTGTAAGGTTGCAGGTTCCCTAAGAACTCTTGCCTGCTGTAAAGTGTAATAAATCTTTGCCACCTTGACTTAAAGAATGTTTGGGATTGTGAATTCATTCCAGACGACCGACCCTCTCCAGTACTCGGGTCTTTGAGGGGCACTCCCTCTCAATCACACCGTCTGGGAACTCCAGTCTTGGGGCTCCTGGACCTGAGCTCCCTCAACCCACAACACTAGAACCCCCAAATTTTTTCTACACACATCTCACACATGAAGTTTCCTCATCTCTATAACTACTAGTGCCCTCTTTTTCTGCATATTATTACATATATAAAATTTCATCATAATTGATAGAATATGGAGTCCTTGAGAGCAGGGTATTTTCATTGTTTCTGTATCCCTAATGCTGTAAGATTGTTCCTGATTTGTTGATTGAAGAGTTCACTATTTTAAGCCTTTCAGATTAGTTAGGATTAGAACTCCTTGCTTATAAATTTAGGACCATCAGCCACCCCATGTGCCTCTGCCCCAAGACAGCCATTAGTAGTTGTGTTTTCTGTTTCCACACTCTTGGCTCACTCTTAGCTCTGCCACTCTCAGGACTAATCAATTGATCAATCAATAACCATTTATTATGAATGAATAAAATTTATTAAATGTGTGTCAACTATTGTGCTGAGCACCAGGGATATGATGAGGGTACAGTCTCTGCGAACCCCCTTGAACTCTCCTTGAATCTTCCCACTAGATCTGGCCTTCCCCTAAGGCCATAAGCCTTTCATTATCTAGGCCCAAATCTCTACCTAGCCTAGCCCTCTATGGTCCAGCTGCTTCCCACTCTTGAACCTGATCAAAATATCTATACCCTAACTCTGTTACCCTGGCCTTCTGTTGTCTTCCATCTCCAGGTAGCCTTCAGCTATTTCCCACCCTGGAGTCTGACCTCACCCCAGTCACCTCGGTCCACTCTAAACCCCTCTTCTAGTCATCCCTGACTACTCAAGACCACCCCTCAATCCCTCCCACAATCTTTCCGTATATGAGTTTCATCTTGCCTCCATGACAGCACTCAGATTCAATCTGGCTTCAATCTAACTCAGGTTGTGAAAACAAGCGTCACAAATGGTAAGATTTGTTAACACAACCCAATATGGTGAATCCTTAATAAACTTTGTCTTTTTCCTTGGCTGAGAAGGATTGAGTCAAATTCTTTCAGCAGGACCTGGCGTGTCGGTGTTTGGGGTCTCAAGCACCCCTAAAAACCCATGGTTCCCTACCTCATCATTTTTCTTTAACCTCATCAGATACAGATACAAAAAGCTAAACTAGTCCCTGCACTCAAGCCAGCCTCAACAGCACTTAAAGCATGTATTAAGTGCTCCCTATGTGCTAAGTTCTGAGAATACAAAGGGAGGGATAAACACGATTCCTGTCCTCTAGGAGCTCACATTCTAGAAAGCAACTATGTTCACCTCAGAGGGAAGGGTCTAGGAGTAGGGATTTGGGAAAAGACCTGTTAAAGAAGGTAGTATTCATGACTGCCCAGACTATGTACCCCTTGAACTGGACCCATGGAGGCAAGGACAGCTCTATACCTCTTGCCAGCAGGAAGCAATTTAAGAAGCTGAGATCTTCATCCCTGACCCCCAAAAAATTTGGGTCCTTTTTGTTTGATGATGAGGATATAGTCTCTGGGAACCCCCTTGAACCCTCCTTGAATCTTCCCAGTAGATCTGGCCTCACCCAAGGCCATAAGCCTTGCCTTATCACTAGGCCCAAATCTCTGCCTGGCCTAGCCCAGCTGCTTCCCACCCTTAATGCTATCAAAATCCCATTCTCTTGTTTCCTGGAGTCTTGATCCAGTCCCATGGAGATCCTCCTTAGACTCCTCCTCAAGACCTAAACCGTTCCTCTAGTCACCCCAGACTACATGACCACCCCTCCATCCCTCCCACAGTCTTCCTGTATATAAGGCTCACCTTGCCTCCATGAAGGCGCTCAGATTCAATCCTGAATCTGGCCACTTGTGTAAACAAGCGTCACAAATGGTAAGATTTCTTAGGACAACCCATTATGGCAAATCCTTAATAAACTTTGTCTTTTTCCTTGGCAAAAAAAAAAAAAAAGGTGGTTAGAAGTGAGGAGAGAGAGCATTCCAGGCATGGGCAACAACAGCCCATGAAAAGAAATATTTATGTGCAAAGAACAGAAGGTCTAGAATACAGGGAGGAGAGTAAAATGTAAGAACACTGGAAAAGTAGAACAGGGCAGAACTCTAAAGGACTTTAAAAGCCAAACAAAGAATAAAAGTTTGACTTCCTAAAACTACAGAGATTTGATGCAGAATTGTTTTCTTTTCCTTTTTAAATGGGAAAGGGATGGAAGTTATTCAGAAAAATACCTGGTTCATTGACTTCTTCCTTGGCCTCAGCCCAGTTAATGAAATTCCAGAACATAAAAGAGACTATGAGATGTTAAGGTCTTAATGAAGTATATGGTACTTATACTTTATTAACCCTTTACAAGGGATGAAGAAGTTTTGTAATCTAATTTGATAGAATTAGAGAGCAGCTAGCCATTGGTTAGCTAAAGGATCTGCTCTGCCCCTGGTAACCCTATATTAACTAGTGCTAGAAAGTTCATCAGTTCCCAAAGTGGGCAATAGAGTGCTGGAAGGATCCAGGGGGGCAGTAGGAGCCTCTGGTACAATTGGGGGGGGCATTGAATAAAAATAAGGGGGTGGTGGAAGCATAAAAAAAGAAGATAAGAAAATTTTGAAAAACCATTCTGACATGTTTTATCTGTTGTGTAACAGAGTTAAAGCCATAGTGATTACCTTATTTTTCAAATAAATATACAAAATGCAAGTTATAACTGATCAGTGGTCAAGTCCACTAACAAGTCTTAACAAGCAAGTGTTGGCAGGCAAGCCTGTAATGACTTATTTACAAAACTATATGGTTATGTGATACAATATTGCATCATCAAAATTTCAATGCAGGAAAAAAACCCACAAATCTACAATAAATTATTAAATTTAAGATGTCCTAAAAATAAATAAAGAAATTCAAAAAAAAATTTAAGATGTCATTTTGAAAATATGTACTTCATATTTTTTGGAAATGATGAAAATTTCAAAAAAACATTAAAGGCTTAAAGAAAGTAGATTTCCAGGGGGATGCTTGAGTAATTTTTTTTGGAAGGGGGCAGTAGGCCAAATAAGTTTGGAAACCTCTGCTCTAGATAGAGAATTTGATTGTCCAACAGTAAGTCCTAGCTCAAGCCCAAGGGGTCATTGGGCCTTGATTGCTCAGAGTGAATGTAAATAGCAGTTGTCAATTGTTTTCTGTTATGGCCAGAAACCCTTCAGGTCTTCCTCTCCTAGAATGAGGTGGGGTTTTTTTTGACTATGTAAAAGAGGCCATTCTCGGTCTCATTTCTTACCTGGCCTTAATCACTGACTGGGTGTTGCCTAAGTCAAACAAAGACCTGGGAAAGAACTTAAAAAGGCCGTGGTCTCCCACTGCATCCAGGGCCATCTCCAGTCATCTTGATCTATATCTCACCACCGGACCCACATGACTCCAGAGGAGAAAGTAAGGCTGGTGACATTGGATAGCCCTCCCTCACTTAAATCCAATTCACCAGCAAGTCATAGCATCACCTTCCTGACGTCAAAGGTCATCTTCAAGAATGAAGGACAAACAAGATAGAGAATTGAGGCAGGAGATGGCTCTGATGAATATGAGCTCTGTGAGTTGAGAAAAGAGCTTACCATGAAAGAAGGCGCCAACCCTTAAGAAGGAACTACTCCCCACCTAAGGCAGGAGGGTTTTGTTCTCTTGTTCTCCTGCTCATTCATCAGTCACGAATGGCATCTTACAATGGACATACTTGCTTTAATAGGAGATCCTATTCCCAATCAAGGCACAAAACTGATAGGGCTCTCTGAGCCAGAATAGTAAAATTTGAGCTATGGAGACACAGGCCTAGGGAATCCAGCTGAGTTATCTGCTCAGTAGAAACATTGCTCATAGTGGAAAAGGACACTGGGGCTCTGTAGTGCTGAAGGTGTGAATTTCTTGAGCCATGTGTGTTTCCTATGAGTGGAAACTATCCATACATACATATACACATACATACATACATACATACAAACATAATATTTGTCCCACAAGTACTTTATAGAGTTGTAGGAGAGTACAGTTTTTGGCAGAGTAGAAGAATGTTTTGTAGCGACTTTTCTTATCATGCCATCTCAGTAGATGTCTTGGGGGGCAGATAGATGGCACAGGCCATAGAGTGCTGGGCTCAGCTGGAGTCAGAAAGATCTTGAGTTCAAGTCTTGCCTCAGACCTTTACTTAGCTGGGTGACCCTGGGAAAATCACTTAACCTCTTAGCCTCGATTTCCTCAAATGTAAAACAGATGACAACAGCACTTAACTCTAAGCCTGTTGTATCAAATGAGATATTTACAAAGCATTTGGCACAATGCCCGGAACATACTAGGCCCCTATATAAGTGCTTATTCCTTTCCACCCTTCTTCCCCTTGCTTTGAACTAATTGTATCCTCTGGATGACTATTACAAAGGTAATATGCCTATGGAACCTCCTGAAATATATGTGTGTGTGTGTGTGTGTGTGTGTGTGTATTTAGGAGTTCTAGACCCAAAGATTACCTTAAACCCAATAACCCCCTAAAGCTAATCTAGAAGTGGAATAGGACAATGCTAGATTAGGGGTGTTACTTTTAAGGACAAGAATGGAAGAATATGCTGAAATGTGATGTACTAAAAAGCAAGAGAAATTGGCTTGCATCTAAAAATGATCCACCCCGAAACAGTGAGAATACTATACCATGGGAAAAGTGGCTTTTTAATGAGGTCAGAAATTTTACTTCTTGATGAGAAATCTAGAACTGTACAGGGTTTTAAAAATTCAAATTGACCAAGCAAATGCAACATTAAAAAAAGGTAATTTAGAATTGAGTGCAATTAAAGAGTAAAATAGGACAATGTTAACATACGGTAAGGAGATAATGTCTACTGTAGTTCTTGAATCGCAGTTGGTATAAGGGTCCCTGAAAAGCAAAGGCTGGAAGTTTGAAAGAAGAATTCCTTGAAAGAGGTTTTGGCAGAATTAGATCATCTGGAAGACTGACAGGAAGAGGTTAAAGAAGTGAAATAATAGTATTTCTTAAAATCGGGCTTTGTGTCATAAGAAATTATGAGTATGATGATGTCATAAAATATGGGGAAAATGTAAGAACTGATAAAAGAAAGCAGAACCAAGATTAAAATACATTTGCTAATCTTGGAAGTCATAATGAAATAAAGTTTCCTTCTTTCAGTAGAGAGGTAGGGGACTATGAGTAAGGAATATCCCTTCCATCACCTGACAGGGTCCCTGTGTAGGTAGGTTTTTCTTAATTGTTTTGTAAAAATACAAAATCAATACCATTTTTAAAAATAAGGATAAATTGACAACAAGTAAAGATTAATCCAAGAGATGGATGGGGGTGGGGGGAAAGAATAGAAGAGAGTACTTTCCAAAGTACATATTCCTATTTAGGATCTTAGAGAAGATTGAATAAACAAAGACCATTTTAAAGAGGTTATATCCTTAAAAGTAAAATCCCAGGATCTCTGTTTGATGTAAGCAGAGAAAGGAGTAGGATGTGATTAAGACTGTACTGTTACAAACTAGATAAGCTTTATCTGTGTTTGGTGTGGGCAGCAGGGAACGAGGTTGGGTTGTTAAAAATATAACAGGAAGCATGATACCTTATGCTGAGAAAAAGAAAAAAGTAACAATAATGTCCAATGGAGAGAAATCCAATCTTAGCAATTATAATTTTCAGAATTTTTGTGGACTTATTTTTGGTCCAGACCTGTGCTTTCATCAGTGTGGGGATACCTAATGTAGAAACTCCCTCCACTGATACAGATTAGAAACTAGTTTAAAAGAATTCCCTTGGGCAACAAGATTAAATTAAATGTATGGTCACGCAGCTAGTATGTATTGGACACAGGTCTTGAGCATAGGTCTTCTAGGCTGATCCTCTACCCCCCCAAACCCCCCACAACAGCCTGTGTCTCCTTGATTTTTTAAAAAATGTTTTATTGATATTTTCTTTTTTTATATTAACATCACCTCCCAAGTCCTTCCTCCATAAGTCCCACCCCTTTATAACAAATAAGTCAAGCAAATTAAATACATTAGCCAAGTTAGAAAATGTAGAATTCATTCTATACCTATAGATCACCCACCTCCTTGCTGAGAGGAGAGAGGGCTGTTTCATCATATGACTGCAAGTCTTTTAATATTGTTTTCATTTACATTATTGTGGTCATCATGTAAATTATTCTTTAAATTCTGCTTATTTCACTTTATATACATCCATACGATGTTCTAGAGTCTCTCTCAATTCGTAATTTGTCATTTCTGAAAGCACAATAATATTACAGTCATTCCACAGTTTGTTCAACTATTTCTCAACTGATTCTGTCCTTGAATGTTAATGAGATGAATTCACTAACTAAAAAGGAACTGAATTAAAGAATGGGTTAGAAAACCAAGTCCAGCTGTAAAGTATTATTTTTTCTGAATTTAATATACACGTAATTGGGAAATATTTTAACAAAATAGAGCACATAGTTTGAAGTAGCTCAAAAGAAATGCGAAATGAGCAAATTTAGAGAATCCACCCCAAAAGTTCACATGGACAATTTGTGCCTGACCCGTGATAGAACATTCTGAGCTCATATTGATCTGATTAGCCGCAGTCAGACACACCATAACTTGACTCTAGCATAGTGATGTCATTTTGGTCCTCTTCAAGAACAAAGGACAACAACCATTTAACAAAATAGATAAAAATATATTAAGAAAAAATAAAAGCATTTGTTTAAAAATTTCATAGGTTTTCATAGCAACATTATATGTAATTGCAAAGAAAACTGGAAATAACCTAAATGTTCAACAAGAGGGAAATGATTAAATTAATCATGTTACATTAAATTAATAAGAAAGAATTTATTATGCATCTACTATTTGCCAGGCAATGTGTTAAATCCTAGCACATCTAAAAAGTATAGAAGTCTTTGTAGTTCCAGAGTGAAGGCCTGAATAAAATCTATGATGCATCCACTAAATTGTTTAAAAAAGCAGAAGGTACAGTAATGACTTCAAATGGCTCAGCAAGCATTTATTAAGCACCTGAAATGTGTCAGGCACTTTACTAAGGGATGGGTGATAAGGTGACAGCAGATGTAGACAACTGAGACAAGCTAGGAAACTCCAAAAGCTTAATATCACCATTATCAATATTAAATATTTATGCACCAGACCACACAGTAACCAAGTTCTTAAAAGAAAAATTAACTGAAATGAAAAAAGACCCAAATACTAAGACACTAATTTTAGGTGATCTAAATTTTCCTCTCTTAGAGCTTGACAGGTTCAACAGAAGAGGATATAAAAAGGAAATTAAAAGTGAACAAAACATTGGGAAACTTGGATTTGATAGACTTGTGGAGACTTCTAAATTGGAAAATTAGAGTCTATATGTATTTCTCAGTCTGCCATGGGATTTATAAAAATTAATTACATGCTAGGGCACAAAGAATTCATAAATATAGAAAGGAAGATATCATAAATATATCTTTTACAGACTATATGTAATGTAATTTTTTTAAAACTGTAATTGAGTAAATAGGAACAAAAGATGCAAACTGACATGGAGACAAAAACGAAAATGGAAACAAAAAATGCAGACAGACAAGGAGAGAAAAATTTTTTTACGTAAATGAGTGAACCAAAGCCAAATCATAGAAGCTATTGAAAATTGTTTTAAAGGGAATACTAAAAATGAGACAACATGCTAAAATGCATGTCGAGCAGCTAAAGCAATCCTTAGAGGAAGATGTATAACCCTGAACACTAATATTAACGAAAGAGAAAAAGAAAGGATTTCTAATAATAATTAAGCATGCAGTTAAAAAAATTACTGGAAAAACAACAAATTAGTCATCCTAAAACAAGTACAAAACAGCTTTTAAAAATTAAGGTAATCTAAATAATATTAGAAATAATTGGACTAAGTAAACAAAGCTAGTTTTTTTAAAAGACTAACAAAATAGATAAGATATTAGGTAACTTGATCTAAAAGAACAAGACAAAGAAAAACAAGAATTTAAAAGCTGAATTTACAACAAATAAGTAAATTTTTTAAATGATCAGAAACTACTATACTGAATAGTAATAATGCAGTAGTGGTAACAAAACTGAAAACCAAAATGAAATAGATGAATAGATGCAATATATACAAATAAATAGGGATAAGGAATGGAATGGTGATTTTAATGATATGGAGCACTCCCAGATGAAACTCCCTGTACTAAAAAAAAAAAACTGCAACTATTGTCTTCTGAGTTGCCTAAAGCACTCAGGTGATGTATCCAGGGGCATACAGGTGGTACAATCAATCCCCCCAGAGGCATGAATTGATTTCGTATCTTCTTAGCTCCACAAATACTCTCCATTCCCTGTGCTCTGCCTCTGCTACAAAGACTTAAAATACACAAACTAACAAAGCAGAAAATTGTTAAATAGCTATTGAGCAATTAACTCAATAACCTAAATAATACAATCTTAAAAAAAAAAATTGAACCTTAATGAAATCCCATGGAAAAACTTCCAGATCCAAATTGCTTTACAAGTGAATTTATCACTTTTACAAAGCAATTCCTATGCCACATAAACAGTTTTTTAAAATAGAGCAAATGCCTTCTCAATGAGGCAGGGGGTGGGGGTGCAGGGGCGGGGTTGAGGTAGAGAATTTGGAACTCAAAGTTTGAAAAAAATAATGCTAAAGTTGTTTTTACATGTAATTGGGAAAAATAAAATATTAAATTAAAAAATAATAAAGTTTTAATAAACTCTTTTGATGATCCAATATGTCTTTCATTCACAAACCAGGAAAATAAAGCAGAGAATTGTAGATCAATATTGCTGGTAAACATTAATGCCAAAATATTAAATAAAACATTGGCAAAGAGATGATAGCAATATAGCAAAAATCATTATGATTGCATTAGACTTATACTAGGAATGCAAGGATGATTCAACGCTGTGATCACAAATAGTATTAATTTTAAAAACATAATTATATCAATAGATGCAGAAAAAGCTTTCAATAAAACACAGAACTCATCTGTGTTAAGAGCAGAAAAAAGTATAAGAAAGTACCTTTCCTTAATATGATCCCAAACATTTATCTAAAACCAAGAGTTAGCACTACTTATAATAAAGAAACACAGGAATATTTCAATAAGATCAGTAATGAAGTAAGGTTGCCTAGTGTCATCATCGTTGCTTAATATACTAGTAAAAACGTTAGGGATAGGAATAGAGACTGGATCTGTCATTTTATTGATATGAGGAACTCCCAGGTGAGGAAACTCCCTTTCTCAATGTAAGTTGATATTTTTTCCTATAATTTTTAGTTTCTTCTCTCTATGCTAAAGAAAAAAAACTAGAAAAATTAATGGATGAAAATCAGAATCATCTCTATTTGCTGATAATATGGTGATTCCAATTGAATTTAATTGAATGATGGTTTACCTACAGAATCCCAGAGAATCAGTCAAAATTTGAGACAATAGCTGCAGTAAGGTAGCAAAATACAAAATAAACTCACAAAAAATCATCAACATTTCCTCACATCACAAATGAAAGCAGGAAGAAGTATGAGAGGAATACTATTTAAAATAACAAAATATATTCAGTATCTCAAAGTTAGCCCAGCAAGATACACTGCAAAGGACTTCTATGAAAGCAGTTTTAAAACAATTTTCACAAATAAATGAAGACCTTAAAAAAAAGGGAAAATATTTGATATTCATATCTGGGACTTGAAGACTTCAACTAATATTATAAAGCAGTAATCATGATAAGTAAAGTAATGGTTAAAAAGTAGAAAAAATAAGTGTAACAGACAAGAAAAGGAAAAATCAGAAATAATTGAATTCAGTAACCCAGTATTCAATAAAATGAAAAACATAAATTACTTAGTAAAGAGCTCTCTATTTGGCAAGAATTGTTGAGAAATCTGGAAAAGTCTAGCAAAAATTATAATACATATAATGCTAAAAGAATTATTAATATTGCATAACAAACTATATCATTAATATTAAAGACCATACTACAAAAAAAAATTAGAAGAGAATCAGATCAAGTAATTTTCATAGCTAGGGTAGGAGGTGAATACTTATAACAGCTTATAATAACTAACATTTATGTAACACTTACTATGTGCTAGGCACTGTGCTAAGTACTTTATAATTCTCTCATTTGATCCTCACAACCCTGTAATGCTTTTATTGTCCCCATTTTACAGATGAGGAAACTGAGGTAAACAAAGGCTAAGTGACTTGTCCAAGGTCATACAGGTAAGATATGCCTGAAGCCAGATTTCAGCTCATTTTTCCTGACTCCAGGCTGGGTACTCTATCTACTTCAGCAGAGATCATCCTGACTATGAGAAACTGGTTGGTTGGTTGTTGTCCTTCCTTCTTGAAGAGGACCAAAATAAAATCACTACATTAGAGTGCAGTTATAATGCATCCAATTGTGGCTAGCTTGGAATGCTCTACCACAGGTTGGGCACAAATAGTCCATATGAACATTTGGGGTGGATTCCCTAATTTGTGTTATCTCGCATTTCTTTTGGACTACTTCAATTCTGTTTTGCTAATGAGGGCATGCCATTCTGAACAGTCTTGTGCCAGTGTCTCCCATGAATTCCAATGAATTCCAAAATTGAGAGTGGTTTGATGAAAATGATGGGGAAATTCAGAAGCTGCTAAATGAAAAAACGAGAACTCCACAGGGTTTACCAGCAGGATAGTTTATCCATCTCTAAGAAGGCAGCATTTAATCCCATCAAAAGTAAAGTACAAGCAAAGCTTAGAGAGATGCAGGATTCTTGGCTCACAAAGAAGGCAGATGAAACCCTGTTTTATGTTGATAGTAACAATCCAAAGCCCTTTTATGATGCCCTGAAGACTACTTATGGGCCAAAGACTTATGGTGTATCTCAACTACTCAGTGCTGATGGAGCCACATTGATTAGTGATAAGGACATGATCCTAGAGAGATGGGCTAAACAGTTCCATAGTGTTCTCAACAGACCTATGAGAAACTGAAAAGCTTTCAAATAAACAAAATTAAAACAGATAAGGAAGCATTTCACTGGAGGGAGGGGGAAGTGAGAAGGAAATCTCTGTATCAAATATTTCTGATAAAATATAGAAGAAACAAATAGATAAGACCATTTCTCAATAGATAAGTGATGAAAGGAAATGAACAGTTCTCAAAAAAAATTATGAACTATTAACAACCACATGAAAAAAATTTCCAAATCACTCATAATAAGAAAAATGCAAAATAACTCTAAGATTTTACCCTATACCCAGAAAATTGGCAAAAAAAATGACATGAAGAATAGTCAATTTTAAAGGTGTTTTAAAAGATGAACACACTCATTAGTGTGGTCCAACCATTCTGGAAAGCAATTTGGAATTTTGAGAAAAAGGTGATTAAAATGTCCATGCCCTTTGACTCAGCAGGGGTAGGGAACCTTCGGCCTCTCTCGAGGCCACCTGTGGCCCTCTAGGTCCTCAAGTGCAGCCCTTTGACTGAAGTTTGAATTCATATGTGGCCTCAAGGTCACAGGTTCCCCACCCCTGATCTGGCATACATCCCATGGAGGACAGTGATAAAAGGGAAGGCTTCATATGCACCAAAATATTTCTTGTAACACTTTTGTACAAGTTGGGGATAAGTGCTGGACTGAATTTTATTGTTATAGGGAATCTTGGGTAAGGAAATTCCCTCTATCAAAATGGATCAGCATCTTCTCTGCAATTGTTAGTATTAGAGGTGAGGGGAGCTGCTCAGTGTCACATGCAGCATGTCAGAGATGGGACTTGAACACAAATCCTCCTGACCAGCTCGATCCACTGTACAAATGTTATACAAATAGAATAAACATCTAGAATAAAAGCAAAGAAGCAAAATGGGGCAAATCTTTGCACAAAATAGCTTTGCTATTTTAGTCTGACATCCTAAAACTATAGAGATTTGGCACAAACATGTAAAATTAGGAGTCTTTCCCAACTCCTGTCAAAGGATATGAACAGATCTCAAAAAATGAAACACAAATAATCCACAACTATCTGAAATAAAATAGTGCTCAAAGTTGCTAGCAATCAGAGAATTACAAATTAAAATAATGCTGTTATTCCCTCATATATAGCAAATTGGAAAAATTGGTAAAATGAAAAAAATTCACTATTGATGGGGATATAGGGAGCTATAAAATGATCCATATATTTTTTAAAATTTTGGAAATATGCAATGAAGGTTACAAAATTTTTCATAATTGTTTATAAAATTAATTTTATTAGTATATTTTGGTTTTATATCATTTCCATTTTCCAATATTCCTTCTCCTCCCTTATGTAGAAAACTATGCTATAGAACAAAAAATAAAAAAAGGGGAGGAAAAGCAGTTCAGCAAAACTATCAAGTCTGACAGTCTGTGCATTTTCACTGGCTGTCCCTAATGCCTGAAATTCTTTTCTTCATTTCTGACTCGACTTCCCTGGATGTCTTCAAGTCCCATTCAAAATCTCTTACAAGAAGCCTTTCCTGACATTCATAATGCTGATGCATTCTTCTGCTACTTATCTTCAATTGATCCTGTACATATCTTGTCTGTATATAGTTGTGTGTGTTCCCTACCCACCATACAGAGCTCCTTGAAAGCAGGGACTGATTTTTTTCTTCTTTTACTTGAATTCCCAGTCCTTAGTGCAGTTGGCACTTAATAAATTTTTGTTAACCACTGGGTCTATGTGGTGTTACCCAATCATAGTTACTCCTCATCCAAAAAGAAGCACCCATATTATTTGACTAAACAATCTCATTGTTGTATTTATATCCCAGAAAACTTACTAACGACAAAAGACTTTATCTGTATGAAAATTTTCATGCAGGCACAAACAAAGTTGGAGATAAATTGTGTGCCCCAAATTGGGAAATGAATGAATTGTAACATATGAATGTAATAGGATGTTATTGTGCCATAAGGAATGATAAATATGAAGAATTCAAAGGAATATGGTCAGTCAGCATATTTGTATGAAATGATGCAGAGTTGAACGAACAGATAAAGCATTACTACAATTATGTCAAGGAGGATAACTTTAAATGATAACACTCAAAAGTATCAGGCGCTTTATGAACTAGCAAAACATACTTGTGCCCGGATGGAAATTAAAATCAACACATATTTATTAAGCACCTTCTATGAGCAAAGCACTGTGTTGGATGCTAGAAATAAAAGGGAAACAAATAGTTCTCACCCTCAAGAGTCTCAAATTCTACTGAACAATTTAAACAGAGCCAGGAAGAGCAATTTCCCCTTGCAAGACTAAGAGAAAAGGAAGGGAATAATTATTAAACACCTACTATGAGCCGTGCGTTGTGCTAAAGCTTTACAAATAATACCTCAATTGATCCTTACAACTACCCTGAGAGGTAAGAGGTAGATGCTATTACTATCCCCATTTTACAGTTAAGGAAACCAAGGCAGGCAGGGATTTTGTCACTTGCCCAGAGTAACACGGGAAGCATCTGAGGCTGCATTTGAACTAAGGTGTTCCCGACTCTAGACCCAGGACTCTACCCTCTGCAAGGCCTGCCTCTGAGAGTCCTAAGCGTGGCACTCACTTGAAAGGGTAGAGCCTTTCCTCTCACTCTTCTTAATAACCCACTTTATCCACCTCAAGCTCACCAGAAACAAGTCTGGGGTGTAAGAGCTCAGAGCAGAATAGAGGACCCTTCTCAGCCATCAGTCCCTGCTCCCAGGCGATGCCCACCCGTCCACAGCAGCCAGGACAGGATGGGCACCTTGCTTTTAAGAGCCTCATCTTCCACCTTTGTAAAATAAAGGGGTTGGATCAGATGACTTGTGGGGTGCTTTCCAGCCCAGCTGTGGCGTTTCCTGCTCAAAAAGGCCTATGAATATGGAGGATCCCTAAGTTTCTGTGTTCTCCAAAACCTCTAGCCCAAATGTTGTGATTGATCCACCCACTGCTGGAGTAGCCAGAAGGCCAGAGGCCATAGATTCCACTTCTGTTCTTCCTGCCTGCTTCCTTCCAAAGCAGCTGTTACTGGGACGTTGATGCCCCCTGGTGTGTATGCTGTAGACTGCATGAAGGACGAAGACAAAGGATCAGGGGCTCCTGTCATCTCGAACAGAGCAAGAGTCCAGCATCCACCTGAGGAATAGGAGATGCCCCCAGTCCCCGCAGGACAAGATAAAAGACAGCATCCTTTAAAAGCCACCCATTTTTTCCCAACCAGTGAAAAGATCAGCAGTAATTATCTGCCTTGGGCATATTGTCATTCTGAATTATGGTGGAGATCTGTATTGAGAGTGGGAGAAGGGTCCCGTAGGCCCTTTCTTTGCCTGGTCCTGCCTAGTTCAACATGATAAAGGCCTTGAAACTAGTCCAGATCATCAGCCCAGTTTCTAATGAATCCTCTGAACCAACCACAACATTGAGAGAGAGGTTTTAAGGAGGAGATAGGCTTGGGGATCCTCCATATTCATAGAATTTTAAAGCAGAAGGAGGCTTAGAAGATAGAATGTCAGAGCTGGAGAATAGACATATAGTAAGCTAGAGAGGCCAAATAAATATTACCCTGAAAAGAAATTGTGAGACATGGACTCAGTGTGAACCCAGCAAGATAGATGAAGTCTTGCTAAATTTCTGTTAAAGTAGGGACCTTGTGGCAATTAGAATCCCTAGGGGTTAGAAAAGCCAGCTTTAAACAGGAGTTGGATTTAGGTCAAACCAGGGTGAGGTTATATAAGTGATATCTGGAAGGATAGAGAACTGCAGTAGCAATGTAGGTGGCCAGAAAGATTAGAATAAGGTGGTAGGGACCTCGAGTAGCAATTATGCTTAATTTTGTATTACATTTATTTATGTATACATCAGTTCTCCTTATCAAACTCTGAAGTCCTGTAAGGGCAGGTATGTAATCATATTTAATCTCTTTACAACCCAGTCAGTACACATAATCATCTGCAAGATTGCATTGCAAGTCAATGGCAAAGACAGAAATATATAAGTCCATTTTTCTGATCTGGCCTTTTGTTCTTTCCACTATTCTCTGAGCAGACTGAGCAGGAGGAAGCTCAGTACAGAGACCGAAGAGTATCAGCTGCCCAGGAAGGCAGGCCTGGTGCCCTGGAACTGAGGGATAAGCTGATAGTATTGAAAGGAACTACCCAGACAAGGGAAATCAGCAGCACTTTTCTTTAAAACTTGATGCTGCAATGACTCCACGTATCTGTGATTACCTTATCTGTAAATACTTTGTACCTTTAGTATCTTCACATTTATTATAGCAAAGTTGCAATTTTAGATTCAAGAACGTCAAAGCAAGAAGAAATCCTTGGAGGTGATTTGGTCAATGTAACTTCTTTATTTTGCAGAGGAGGAAACTGAAGCCCAGTTTATTGTCCAAGGTCACATGTCCCTTATCTTGCAGAGGAAGAAACTTGAAGACAAATTCCTTGTCCAAGGCTGCATAGAAAGTTAGTCACATAGGATAATACTTTCAGACCTCAGACTACATTATAAAGCAATAATCACCCAAATTATCTGGTACTGGTTTAAAAAAAGAAAGACCAGTAGACTGGACAAGGAAGAATCAGAAATTATCTAATTCTATAGCCTAGTACTCAATAACCCTGGAAATATAAGTTACCTAGGAAATAACTCATCATTTGATGAGAATTGCTGGGAAAAGTGGAAAACAGACTGATAATAATTGGGTTCAGGCCAACATTTTACATCATCTACCATAAACTAAAAATGACTACAACTTGAATATTAGAAATTATAACGTTAAAAAATTAGAATATGACCAGATCGCAGCTATGGCTAGGGAGTGAATGCTTTTCTAAACAAGGTATAGAGGTGATTACAAATGATTAAATAGATAATTTTGAATATGTGAAACTGAAAAGCTTTTGTATAAATCAAATTAATGCAGCTCGGATAGTGAAAAGTAGTGAACTAGGAACATAAAATCTTCAGAGGCAACTAACAGAAATACATAAGAACAAAATCTGTTTCCTAATAGATAAGTGATCAAAGGATATTAACAACGCTTCTCAAAAGAATTGCTAACTGTTAACAACCATTTGAAAAAATGCTCTAAATCAATACCGAAAGAAATGCCAGCCCAAATAGTTCTGAGATTTCATCTCACACCATTGGCGAAAATGATGAAAAAGGAGAGTAGTCAATGTTGGAGAAGCTGTAAAAAGATAAGCACACTGATGCGCTGATGGTGGAGTTGTGAATCAGTACAACTATTCTGGAAAGCAATTTGGAATAAGGTAACAAAGTGGCTAAAAGTCCACATTAGGCATATACCTAAAGGAAGTCAATGTTAAAATGAATGGTCTTATATGCATGAAAATATACCAGCAGTTTTTGTAGTAGTAAAGAACTGGAAACAAATGCTATACCCATTGACTGGAAGATGGCTAAACAAGTTGTAGTATGTGGATTTGAAGGAATGTTACTATGCTGTAAAAAAAAAAAAAATGAGAAATACAGGGAAGCATGGACATTTACACAAAACAATGCAAAGTAAAATAAGCCAGATGGGGAAAACAATATATACAAGGGAAAGCAACAAGCATTTATTACTATTTACTACGTATTGTGTTAAGTGCTGGGGAGGCAAATACAACTAAAAATAAAGATAGGCCTTGCCTTCAAGAAGCTTACATTCTAAGGAGGGGAGACAACAAATATATATTAGGGAGCTAAGAAGCATAACAGGGGTGGGGAGGCATAAGATATTCATATGTGGGGACATCCAGAAAGTCAAAAGCACATCAGGAATGGGGATAAAGCATGGCTGATCTTGACCAGTTTCTAAAATGGAGGGCCCTAGAAGTAATTCAGTGAGAGACTGAGGCTGGCCTGGTGGAGGGATGTTCCAGGTCAAGAAAATCTGGAGAGGCAGAAGCTTAGCTAGAAGAGGAATGAAGGGTGGTGGAAGGATATTTCAGGGTGAGAAAGTCCTGGACATCCTAACCAGCTACAACCATCTAATTTGGGTTTAGAGAGTAACAAAAAGCAAGTGAAAATGAATGCTGTGAAGTTATAATGACCAGACATCTCCAGAGAAGAGATATAAGGCAGCATCTCTTCCCTTCTTTGCAGAGGTAGGGAACTACGGATGTGGAATGCTATGTATAATGTTAGACTATTTTTTGGTAGATTGATTACCTTTACTGAATTCTGTTTCCCACTTTTTTATTCTTAGTATAATGTGGAACATGCATGGGTATAGGCCTGGGTTCTGACCACTCCTAGTGATGTGTTCTGACTGGGGCACTTCCCATAGATTGCACCCTGACCATTTCTGGATGCATGAGCTAGGTGTTAAAGGATTTGATGCTATGTGATAATGCAGGGTACCCCGAAGGAGTGATCTTGAGATGGGATATTGAAAGCCTTGAAGGCAACATCAGGACTTTGATAAGTTGAGTATACCTACATGCCTTAGGTCAGGGCTGTCCAAAATGTGGCTGGCCGGCCCATGCAGCCTGCCTACGAGCATAGGAATTTACATAAATGCTTTGGTAAAGGAAGCTGAGCTACCGTAGAGCTCTCACTAAAATGACAAATCAAAATATGTTGTCTATGGTTTCAATAAAAACCTAAGGTCGGATAGCCCTGCCTTAGGTGGTCCTGTTTGCCCTGTTGGAGGTATCCCATATCTACTGCAGTGCTTCTTGGAAGACAACACTGACAACACTACTAGGCACCGACTTGCCTAATAGGCAAGGACCTGGAGGGAACTAAATATAGTACAGAGCCAAAAATTAGGTGAAATATAAGTTCACCAGTGTCACAAAATGTCTCAGTTTTCATGGTTTAAATATTGTCTCCTGGCAGAGTATGCTAATAATTACATTACCGCTTCATGCTTAATTTTTTGTCAACGTGTGCTTGTGAGTCATTTATGTGTTTATCAGTTCTTTGGTGTGGAGAAAACAATAGCTGTCATTTACCTGATCTACAGTGTACACAGAGTACCTTTCTATCCCAGTTCCTTTTAGGAAGAACCTAGCCATGAACCAAACCTAAGCTTTAAGTGACACTCCGTGGGGAGAAAAAAAAAATGCCTGATTCCTCTTTTTGAGTCCCAGGCTTTCCTAGGACTAAACCTGGTCCACGAGCATGATCCAAAAGTCTGGGGAACCATTAGAGAGTGAGAAGGGAGAAAGGAGTTTGAAAAGACACCCAGTTTATGAGCCTGGGTGACTGGAAGGACATGGCACCTTCAACAGTAATAGGAAATATTAGAAGGGGTGAGAGCTTGGAGGAATTCTGTTTTGAACATATCAAATTTAAAATGTCTATGGGACATACATTTAGAAATGTGAAATAGGCATATGAGTCTGAAGGTTAAGAGAAAGGTTAGGGCTGGATGAGATGAAAATCATCAGCACAGAGATACTAATTGAATTTATGAGAACTAGTGAGGCCACCAAGTGAAAAAGTAGTGAGCAGGGGTGTATGAGAGCTAGCTTGTATCAGCTCATGAGCCAGTTGTTAAATTTTCAGTGTCAGTATTTGCACCTTAGAAATCAAGAGACACTACGAATCAGGGCTTGATTTATTGTTTCCCTGATTGTCTAGACTTAAGAAAGTGATGTTAATAATGCAGATCAAACTTTTTAAAAGTTTGTGTTGTGTGTACATCCCCTCCCCCAGAGAGCCAGTTGTTAAACATTTACCAGCACACCACTGACATAAAGAGAGAAGAGAAGGCCCAGGACAGAGTACTGGAGGACACTCACAGTTAAGGATCCAGCAAAGGAGATTGAGAAGAAGCAGTCAGGTAGGAAGAAAACAAGGAAAAAGCAGAGCCACAGAAACCTAGAGAGAAAAGAATATCAAAGAGAAGAGGATGATCAACTGTGTGAAAGGTTAAAGACTGAGAAAAGGCCATTGGATCTGGCATTTAATATTTAATAGTTTGGCAAATAATTATTAAGAGATCATTATAGTTTTGCTTGAATGATGAGGTCTGAATCCAGACTGTAGGGAGTTGAGAAGAGGGTGAAGGGAAAGGAAGTAGAGGCAGCCAATCAGCTCAGACAATCTGTGCTATCCGTTCCAGAACATTCTGTATCCTACTATCCCTTCTAGTTCTGACATTCCATTTTGTAAGATTCCTTCCAGCTCTGACACTTTGCAGTTCTTTAAGAATCAAACCAAGGTGGATTGTTGTTCAGTTGTGTCCTACTCTTTGTGACCTCATTTGGCGTTTTGTGTTTTTTTTTTTGGCAAAAATACTGGAGTGGTTTGCCATTGACTTCTCCAGCTCATTTTACAGATGAGGAAATTAAGGCAAACAGAGTTAAGTGACTTGGCCAGGGTCATACAGCTAGTCAGTGTCTGAAGCTAGATCTTGAACTCAGGAGGATGAGGATAAGTCTTCCTGAGTCTAAGCCCTGCTCTCCATTCACTTTGCCTCATAGGGTGTGATTGGCCAGATACACAAATCACACACCCTAAAGGATGGCTTGCAAAAGGTTAAATTAGCTTTTGCTGCCTGAAATTCATAAAGGAGATAACAGTGCTTCCTTAAAATCTCATCAGAAGAAAAATCTCCTCAGGATTGATGGATTCATTCTTTCATTCAACAACCATTCGTTAAGCACTTACTGTGTGCTAAACACATCCTTCATTGAAAAACATGGTAGTATGCTATTAACAGTTTTGTTGGCTGATAAGAAACACTAAACATTCAATCAATAAATATTTATTAATAATAGCTATCATTTGTATATTATTTTAAGGTTCGTAAAGCACTTTGCCAGTATTCTCTCATTTTATCCTCACAATAACCCTGTGAAGTTACTGGTATTATTACCCCCATTTTACAGATGACAAAACTGAGAGAGACAAAGGTTAAATGACCTGCCCAGGGTCACATAGCTGGTGTCTGACACTGAATTTGAATTCACATCTTCCTGACTCTAGATTCTATCCACTATACCACCTAGTTTCCTCATTAAGCATCTGCTCTGTTTCAGAGACAGTGTGTAGTGCGTAGTGGTTGAAACACTGACCTCATAGCCAGGAAGACCCCAGTTTAAGTTCAAACTCTGGCATATACTGGCTCTGACCTTGGGGAAATTGTTTAACCTCAAAGAAGGTACTGATCTGCATTGGTCCGAGGAGTTTCTCATTTGGGAGTTCATCATATCAGTGAAATAAGGAGAGACTCTTCCCTCTTGCCCCTACCATCTCTTCCCTTCTGCTCACATCAGGACTCTTTTGAGCCTTTCCCTAGAGGCTGAAAAAAAACTGGAAAAATGCTTACTCATGGCAGCTAGAGCAGGGGCTCACCTAGATAAATGGACCATGGACCTTAGCTGCTTTTTCTGCTTCATATTTCCTTCCCTGAGCAAAGGTAACTGAACAGGGATCCTGAGATAGCGACATACATCCTTGGAAGCAACCTCGGGAATGTGAGAGTTTAGGAGCACACGTCTCTTAGTTGGAGCTGACTGGCAGCAGGAAGAGTTTCTACATCAGAGTGGGTAGATATCAGGAAGAGGATGGGTCAAACCCCCTGGACCCAGAAGTGAGTGCTACTGCTAGTAGTTTGCATTAAAAACCTTAGAGATACAACTAAAAAGTTAAGCCCCAAAATTATTAACTTCAATAAAATAGCAGGATATGAAATTAGCCCACAAAAAGGATCAGCTGAGGGCAGAGCCAAGATGGCAGCTGGAAAGTAGGGACTTGCTTAAGCTCCCCCACAGGTCCCTTCAGACACCTATAAAAATGGCTCTGAACAAATTCTAGAGCTGCAGAACCCACAGAATAGCAGAGGGAAGCAGGGCTCCAGCCCAGGACAGCCTGGATGGTTGCTGGGAAGGGCCTACCACACGGAGCTGAGAGCAGAGCCCAGTGTGGGCCGCGCCAGGACCAACCAGACCCAGGAGCCAGGAGGAATAGGCCCTAGCATCCTGAATCAGGAGCCGTGGCAGTTACCAGACTTCTCAACCCACAAACGCCAAAGACAACAGAGAAGATTAGTGGGACAGAGTGAAAGGAGTCTGCGGTCTGCCACTGCACCAGGGGCAGCAGAAGTGGTGCAGCTCTGAGGCTGCTTCCAGAGCTACAGCTGCAGTTGCTTCCAGCCCCAGGCATACCTGGTGGGAGGAATCAAGCGGTGGATTAGAGCAGGAGTGCAAAGCCTGCTTTGCCCTGCCTGGATCTGGGCCACAATCCTGGTTGGTGGTTCTTGGGGGAGAAGGAGCGCTGGTGTGGCAGAGCTTGCTGTGTAGAAATAGGTCTGAAAATAGCAGTGCAGCCCCTCAAGCTTGGGACAAAGTACTCTCTACTGTACAAGCAGTCGTACCCCAACAAAAAGCTCAAGGGTCAAGTAGTTGGCTGGGAAAATGAAAAGGCAGTGAAATGGTCTCAGATTCAGACTCAGACTTTGGAATTTTTTTTGGTGACAAAGAAGACCAAAACATACAGCAAGAAGAAGTCAACAAAGTCAAAGAGCCTACATCAAGAAAAATATGAATTGGTCTCAGGCCTTGGAAGAGTTCAAAAAGGATTTGGAAAAGCAAGTAAGAGAAGTAGAGGAAAAATTGGGAAGAGAAATGAGAGTGATGCAAGAAAACCATGAAAAACAAGTCAATGACTTGCTAAAGGAGACCCAAAAAATACTGAAGAAAATAACACCTTAAAAAATAGACTAACTCAAATGGCAAAAGAACTCCAAAAAGCCGATGAGGAGAAGAATGCCTTGAAAGGAAGAATTAGCCAAATGGAAAAGGAAGTCCAAAATACCAATGAAAAAAATACTACCTTAAAAATCAGATTGGAGCAAGTGGAAGCTAGTGACTTTATGAGAAATCAAGATATTATAAAGCAGAACCAAAGGAATAAAAACATGGAAGACAATGTGAAATATCTCATTGGAAAAACCACTGACCTGGAAAATAGATCCAGGAGGGATAATTTAAAAATTATTGGACTACCTGAAAGTCATGATCAAAAAAAGAGCTTAGATATCATCTTTCAAGAAATTATCAAGGAGAACTGCCCTGATATTCTAGAGCCTCCTGAAAAATATCCCCAAAAGAAAACTCCTAGGAATATTGTCACCAAATTCCAGAGCTCCCAGATCAAGGAGAAAATTCTGCAAGCAACCAGAAAGAAACAATTTGAGTATTGTGGAAACACAATCAGGATAACACAAGATCTAGCAGCTTCTACATTAAGGGATCAAAGGGCTTGGAATATGATACTCTGGAGGTCAATGGAGCTAGGATTAAAACCAAGAATCACCTACCCAGCAAAACTGAGTATCATACTCCAAGGCAAAATATGGAGTTTTGATAAAATAGAGGACTTTCAAGCTTTCTCAGTGAAAAGACCAGAGCTGAATAGAAAATTTGATTTTCAAACATAAGAATCAAGAGAAGAATGGAAAAGGTAAACAAGAAAGAGAAATCTTAAGGGACTTACTAAAGTTGAACTGTTTTGTTTACATTCCTACATGGGAAGATGATGTGTATAATTCATGAGACCTCAGTATTAGGGTAGCTGAAGGGAATATACATATATATGCATGTGTGTGTATATATATATATATATATAGACAGAGGGCACAGGGCAAGTTGAATATGAAGGGATGATTTCTAAAAAAACAAAATCAAATTAAGGGATGAGAGAGGAATATATTGAGAGAAGGAGAAAGGGAGAAATAGAATGGGGTAAATTATCTCACATAAAAGTGGCAAGAAAAAGCAGTTCTGTTGGAAGGGAAGAGGGGACAGGTGAGGGGGAATGAGCGAATCTTGCTCTCATTGGATTTGACCCGAGGAGGGAATAACATACACACTCAATTGAGTATCTTACCCCACAAGAAAGAAGGAGGAAGGGGATAAAAAAGGGAGGACGATAGAAGGGAGGGCAGATAGGGGAGGAGGTAATCAAAACAAACACTTTTGAAAAGGGACAGGATCAAGGGAGAAAATTGAATAAAGGGGGGAAGGACAGGAGGGAGCAAAATATAGTTAGCCTTTCACAACATGACTATTGTGGAAGGGTTTTACATAATGATGTAATACATCATTACATAGTACATACACAGTACATAATGTGTAGCCTATGTTGAATTGCTTACCTTCTTAGGGAGGGTGGGTGGGAAAGGAAGAGGGGAGAGAATTTGGAACTCAAAGTTTTAAAAACAGATGTTCAAAAACAAACAAAAAAAAGTTTTTGCATGCAACTAGGAAATAAGATACACAGGCAATGGGGCATAGAAATCTATCTTGCCCTACAAGAAAGTAAGGGAAAAGGGGATGGGGGGGAGTGGGGTGACAGAAGGGAGGGCTGACTGGGGAATGGGGCAATCAGAATATATGCCATCTTGGAGTGGGAGGGAAGGTAGAAATGGGGAGAAAATTTGTAATTCAAAATCTTGTGGAAATCAATGCTAAAAACTAAAAGTATTAAATAAATTAAAAAAAAACTTCACAACCAAATGCAAAAAAAAAAAAAAAAAGGGATCAGCCATTCTGCATGCTACTAACAAAATCCCTCGGGAAGAAGCAGACAAAGAAATCTCATTGAAAGTAGCTACATTTCTCTAATTTGAAAACTTCCTGTTCATAATATGCTCTAAATCACTATTGATTAGAGGAATACAAATTAAAACAACTCTAAGGTACCACCTCACAGCTATCAGCTTGGCTAATAGGTTGTTTGTCCTTCATTCACTTAAGGGAGGGAAGGCTGTACAAAGTCACCAGCCTCACTCTCTCCTCCAGAGCCATCCGGGTCCAGTGGCAAGATAGATCAGGATGACTGAGATGTCCCTGGATACAGTGGGAGACCTTGGCCTTTTTAAGCTAAGGTCTTTCATTTCCTCATCTGCAAAATGAAGGAGCCAGTTTGGCTGCTCTGGCGTTGTGGCTAATGTGACAAAAATGGAAAATGATAAATGTTGGAAGGGATGTGGGAAAATTGAAACACTAATACACTGTTGGTAGACTTGTGATCTTATCCAACCATTATGGTGAGCAATTTAGAACTATGTCCAAAGGGCTATAAAACCGTGCATCCTCTTTAATCCCAAAGAGATTTAAAAAAAAAAAAGGAAAAGCACCTACAAGTACAAAAATATTTATAGCAGCTCCTTTTGTGGTGGCAAAGAACTGGAAACTGAGGGGATGTCCATCAATTAGGAAATGACTGAACATGTTGTGGTATATTAATGTAATAGAATACTATCATGCTTTAAGAAATGATGAGCAGGCGAATTTCAGAAAACCCTTTACATGAACTGATACAAGTGTCAGGATCCCCATGCCAAGACCACCTCTCTCTTTTCATTTCTCTCTTTTTATTATTATTATTATTAATTTATTCATTCATTCGTTCATTTATTTATTTGTTATCCTGTTTTCTAGAGCTAAAGCCCAGCAAGCAAGTTGTACCCTGAGCTTGGCATAACAACAATCCTTTGCACTCACCCTCTGGCAGAGCTCTACTTGCAGCAGAACCCCAGAATTGTTTCACATCAGCCCCCTGTGGTCCCTGAGCTTGGATAGGCACCTGCAGGAACCATGTTCCACTCACGAAGCTCTGCTATGAATCAAATCTGTCTTACTGTTGCTGTTTCTCCTTCATTGCCACAGCTATGGCTCACTGCCTATGTCTTTGTCTAGCCACTACTATATGTAGTAAGGCCAAGCCTTGCTGCAATGGGTCTCCTCCTAGATGAGACCCTAGAATGTATGTCTGTTTTCCTTCCTCTAACAGAATAAAAGATGTGTTTTGCCTGTTAGCTCTTTGTTTTTGTTTTATTTTTTGAAGTTAACTGTTGGAGTATTACCTGTGAGCTCTTTAGTATTTTTCGTAGTTAACAGAGATTAAATAACCTCTGTGACTTTTTGGTCATTTATTTTCAGGGTTTGACATGTGAAGTGAGCAGAATCAGAATAACACCGTACACAGTAACAGTAACATTGTGTGATGATATCAACTATGATTGACTTAGCTCTTCTCAGCAATACAATGATCCAAGACAATTCTAAAGACTCATGATGGAAATTGCTATCTACATCCAGAGAAAGAATTGATAGAGTCCAAATGCAGATTGAAGTATGCTATTTTCATGTTTTTGTTTTTTTTTGTGGCTTTTCCCTTTTGTTCTGTTTCTTCTTTCACAACATATCTAATGTGGAAATATATTTACATGATTGCACATGTATAACCTATATAGAATTGCTTACCATGTTAGGGAGGAGGAAAGGGAGAAGGGAGGGGAGGGAGGAAAGGAGAAAATGTGGAACTCAAAATTTTATTAAAAATGAATGTTAAAGTTGTGTTCATATGTAGGAAAAAATATAATACTATTTACAAGAAAAAAAAGGAAAAGAACTACAATGTGTATAAAATAACCAGAGTCTATTACTAAGGGAGATATAGGACATATATAATTACAACTACAAGTGACTTGCTCAAGGTCACGCAGCTAGTAAGTATGTCAAGTGTCTGAGGCTGGATTTGAACTCAGGTCCTCCTGACTCCAGGGCTGGTGCTCTACTCGCTGCACCTACAAAACACTTCTTACAGATGTAAAGGGTGCATGTATGCTCATATAGCATGTGTATGTTCACATGGGTTCTCTAAATGTGACTGGTAGAAGGTATAGTTAGATATCTCTGGAATGTTGCCATCACTTTCCAAGGGAGATTAATTCCTGCCTTTTATACAAGAAGGGCTATGAGGTTGGGTGGTCTTTTCTTCAGTCTTTAAGGGGGTGCTAGACTAGAATTATAACTTTTTTTCCCCATGCATACTTCAGGTCTTGAAGCACACTTTTGATTCAAAACAAAAAGCCACTTTTCTAGTCTCATAGCTTACACTCACCAGTTTTACTCCTTCTCACCAAATACTAGTTACACAAAAGTCTATTACAAAATAATGACTTGCAAGCAAATCCACTTATCCAAATAAATAGCAAACATAAATCAACAAGTTGTACCAAAAGACACAAAGAGTGAATGAGTTCTCCTATTGGAAGCAAGACCCCAGTATCACCAAAAAGGAAATTCTTCAAAGTCTTTAGAGAAGCAATCTGGAAATTAGGGACATAAGAAGCTGGTTTCCCCTACATGTTTGCAGCTTTCAAAGTCTATCACTCCACTACCAATTAGGAGAGTCTCATACGAAATGCCCCAGACTTGGCTGGAAACCCAGGGTTACACAATAATAAAGAAAGACTTAAATATTGGAGAGACATTAACTGCCCATGGTTGGGCCATGCCAATTCTTTTAAATGGTGATATTGCCTACATTAATTTATAGATTTTATGCTATACTAATCAAAATATCAAGTGCTTGATCTAGACAAAACAACAATTCATCTGAAGGAACATTAGTTCAAGAATCTCAAAGGAAATAATTTTTAAAAAGAAGTAGAAATAGAAATAGAGCCTAGTGGTACCAGATCTCAAACCATGTGAAATTATCATCAAAACAAATTAGTGTTGGCTAAAAAAATAGAAAATTTTGGAACAAATTAAGTAAACAAGACTCAAGTAATCTAACATACCATAAACTCAAGGACACTAATTTTGGGGTAAGAACTCCCTATTTGGTAAAAACTTTTAGGAAAGCTGGAAAGCAGTCTATCAAAAATTAGTTTTATACCTTATATCATAAGAATATATAAATGAATGAAAATTAGGCACATCACAAGCTGGTCACTTTTAAGTACTTAGTACATGTAAAACTTTGGCAATACAAATGGAAAAGTATGTCAGACCCTGCTGTAAAGAAGCTCCCATTCTAATGGAGAAGATATTCCATATGGAAAGTTTCAGCTGCAAGACAAATGGAAAGGTCCCATAGTCCTTACAGTATAGCAACAAAGCAGATGGTAATGCCTCTTCTTCATGTCATTTCCACTGAAAAAATCATATTTGTTTCTGATGTTGAACCATCAGACAATGCCAAGGACTTTGGCGACAAGAACTTTCTTTTCTGGGCCTTCAGTGATGTTAAGGTTTAGGGGTGCTGGACTCATGCTGGGTACTGCCCAAATGAATTCAAACCAAGCCTTCTTTCAGCCACAGAAAAACAGTCTATTAAAAATCTGCCATTTTGGGTAGACTCTTAAGGAATCTAAGCATTTGTGATGCTTGTATTGACAAGCAGGCCAGAATGAATCTGAGCACCTTCGTGGAGGCAAGATGTATTTTATATACAGAAAGACTGTAGAAGGGATCTGGGGTGGCCAAGTAGTCTGGGGTGATGGGAGGAGGGGCCCAGGGAGGATCTTGAGGAGGAGTCTAGGGAGGATCTTGATGGGACTGGGGTGACTAGAGGTCAACGCTGTGTGAGGTAAATAAAATGTGAGAGTCTGATAGCTCAGCCTCTGGGAAAGTTTACCCTGAAACTTTTTATTCTTTCTTCTGGTTCTGGTTTAAAGGTTTACTCAAGTAAGAATAGGGTCACTGTGACCAGCTGTAACCAGAATGGACTTTGTTTTCTTTGAATGACTCAGCTTACCTCATTGAGCTTCCCTGGACACTGGGGCTTGCTCTTCCAGGGCAGGAAGCCCAGCGACCATGCCAGGAATCAGAGAACTTCCTGTGTGATGAGTCATGGGGCTGGCTGAGGGGAGGCGTGTTAACCTGGTCTACGCTAGGGGGAGGGGCCAAGTCAAGAACCAATCGGCCCTGGTCATTCAGGTGGCGCTTGATGATGTCAAAAACTCTATAAGAGGGGAGAGGACAGCTTGGAGATCTCCTTTTCCTTTTCCGGTTGGAGCCAGAGACGCCTACAGCTGAAGCTGAGCTGCCGGTAGCAGAGCTGACTGGAGTGCTGAGCAAGGACTGGAGGCCAGTGGGTAATCTTCTTACCGTAGAGGGGAAGCATGTATATGATTTTGCCTTATACTATCTCACTTCTCTGTGGCCTCGTGGTTACCCTTGTGAGGCGGACTTATTGGGCCTGGAAGCTTTTGATGAAAATATCAAAATGGGGACGCTGGTTTGTGGACTTGTTACTGTGGAGTGTAAATACATGCTTTAGTTCTCCTGCCTTCTGCCTAGAGAATTCCTTATATCCTGCGGTTTTGGACCTTTTAGGCACATATGAGATTCTCTTTGAAATCATAAATTCTGCCTTCCTAATATACCTGCTTCCTTTACTGTAAAAGTACTGTAAAAGAATGGAGAGGGTCTCCCCCTCCCCTTATCCTATTCTCCTTCTTCAGATTTATAGATGTCACCTCAGTTGTAATCATTAACTAAGGGAATGGGAATCGGAGTTTCTGTAACTCAATTTCCCAGTTCTTTGTCTAGCTTTGAGCTCAGATTGTAAGCCCACCTCCCAGCCAATGGTGAGAAGGATCAGAGGTGGGAGGGAATTCTCTTGTGTTAGGTATAATTATTGGTGCTTTGTCCCTTGCATTTCGCTTTCCTTGCTGGATCTGTTCTGGCAGAGGAGGCCTATTCTCGAGAATTGAATAAAATTTATTTCTGTTCCCACCCTGAGATGGCTCCTTATTATAAATGAACTTTTTAATTGGTGAGGGTCTTTCACCCCACACAACGCCAAGAACTAAGAGAATGGGATTAAGGGTGGGAAGTAGCTGAAGGTTACCTAGAGATAACAGACAATGGAACACTAGGCTAGGTTAAGAGTAACTGATTTGGACGCTAATGGAAGGCTTATGGCCTCAGGCTAATGCCAGATCAAGTGGGAAGATTCAAGGAGAGTTCAAGGGGGTTCCCAGAGCCTCTACTCCATCGTTGTAGCTGTAGCATTGCTATTCCCAAGGCCCTTAGGTTCAGGGTTCTGGTCTATTTCTACTGATGCTTGAGAGAAGATGGTGATCAAGAGGATGTGGTGATTTGACTTGCCTGGAACGTACTACTTCCAATCTCTCTCTCAAGGTGCCTTGCTGCTTCATATAGGCTAGCTTATCTGCCGCAGTAAATCCCAAATGTATATACAGATTAAATATAAAAGTTCATGTCATGAAAAATATTATAAGACAAAACATAGGAGATACCTTAAATAACTATATTGAGGGAGAGAATTCTTTTTTTTCTATTTATTCTTTTTAAAAAGTTGATTTATTTATTTTTAGTTCTCAACATTCACTTCCATAATTTTTTAAACGTTTTCCCCCTCCCTCCCCTCGCTCTCCCCAAGACGGCATGCTATCCAATATAGGCTCTCTGTATACATTCCTACTAAACATATTTTCACGTTGTTGTATGTTGTATAGAAGTCATGTTGTATAGAAGAATTAGAACAAATGGTAATAACCATGAGAAAGAAAAACATAAAACAAAACAAAACCAAAAAAGAAAATAGCCTGCTTTGATCTGCATTCAGACTCCACATTTCTTTCTCTGGATATGGATGGCATTTTCCATCATGAGTCTTTTGGAATTGTTTTCAGTCCTTGCATTGCTGAGAAGAGCTGTCTATCAAAGTCAGTCATCCCACATTGTGGCTGTTATTGTGTATAATGTTCTCCTGGTTCTGCTCACTTCACTCAGCACCAATTCATATAAGTCTTTCCAGGTTTTCCTGAAGTCCATCTGTTCATCATTTCTTATAGCACAATAGTATTCCATTACAGTCATATACCACAACTTGTTCAACCATTCCCCAATTGATGGGCATCCCCTCAATTTCCAGTTCCTGGCCACCAAATAGAAATATTTTTGTACATGTGGGTCCTTTCCGCATTTTTATGATCTCTTTGGGATACAGCCCTAGGAGTGGTATTGCTGGGTCAAAAGGTATGCACATTTTTACAGCCTTCTGGGCATAGTTCCAAATTGCTCTGAGAGAGAGAATTCTTACTTAAAGATTGGGTTAAAATGATAGTAAAAGACAATTGAACAGTTTTGACTGTGATTGCTTTAGTTTAATTTTTTATTATTCTTAACTTGACAAATGTCAAAAATGATCATTTTTATGTGCAAATAAGAATAAAAAATATTATATATGATTCCACAAATCTTCATTTCATACAGCTTGGTTGTTGTTTTAAATTATAATATGCCTAATTATATGCCAATAGAATTGACCATCTAAATGAAATGATGAATATTTACAAAAATATAAATCCCTCAGATTAATAGAATGGGAAATTAGAATATTTAAATAACCCTATCTTAATGATGAGGGTACAGTCTCTGGGAACCCCCTTGAACCTGATGAGGGTACAGTCTCTGGGAACCCCCTTGAACCTGATGGGATACAGTCTCTGGGAGCCCCCTTGAACTCTCTTTGAATCTTCCCACTTGATCCTACCTTGGCCCAAATCTCTACCTAGCCTTGCCCTTTGTCCAGCTACTTCCCACCCTTGATATTATCAATATCTATGCCTTTGGCTACTCCCACCCTTAATCCCATTCTCTTGGTTCATGGAGTCTAACCTCATCCCAGTCCCATCAAGCTCCTCTTTAGACGCCTCCTCAAGACCCTCCTTAAACCCCTCCTCCCATCACCACAGGACCACCCTAGATCCCTCCTACAATCTTTGTGTGTATAAGTTTCATCTTGCCTCCATGAAGGTGCTCAGACTCAATCTAGCTCAGTAGATTGATTTAATCTGGCCCTTCACAAGCATCACAAAAGGTGAGATTTCTTAAGACAACCCATTATGGTAAATCCTTAATAAACTTTGTCTTTTTTCTTGGCTGAGAATTCTTTCAGCAGGACCCAGCATGTTGGTGTTTGGGGTCTCGAGCACGCCTAGAAACCTATGGTTCCCTACCATCATCATTTTTCTTTAACCTCTTCATTAGGAAAAGAAATTGAACAGGTCACAAGTGAACTCCTAAAGAAAAAATCCAGGATTTACAAATGAATTCTACATTTAAAGAAAAATTAATTCCAATGCTACATAAGCTGTTTGAAAAAATAAAGAAAAAAACCTACTATATTCCTTCTTGATACTGAAACCAGGGAGAGTCAAAACTGATAAGGAAAACTATACCAGGTGTGGAGTACCTTCAGCCTTCTAGGTCCTTGGGACTCAGCCTTTTGACTGAGTCCAAGTTGTACAGAACAAATCCTTTATTAAGGATTATTATTCTGTTCCAACACAAACCATTAGCATTTCTGTATACTAACCTCAAAATCCAGTAGGAAGAGATGGAAAGAAAAATTCCACTTAAAATAACTCTAGACAGTATAAAATACTTAGGAGTCTACTCACAAAGACACACACACAAAGGAACTCTGAACATAATTACCTCTTCACACCAAGACAGTTCTAAATAATTAGAGAAATATTAAAGTGATCATGGATAGGCCAAGTCAATACGGTAAAAATGACAATACTACCTAAATTAATTTACTTTTTCAATGTCACACTGAGGTAAAAGAAAAATGATGATGGTGTGGGAAGAATAGGTTTTCAGGGGTGCTCGAGACCCCAAAGTACCGACACGCCAGGTCTTGCCGAATAAATTCCACTCAAGTCTTCTCAGCCAAGGAAAAAGACAAAGTTTATTAAAGATTCACCATAATGGGTTGTCTTAAGAAATCCCACCCTTTGTGACACTTGTTTTCACAAGCGCGCCAGATTCAATCTGAGCTAGATTGAATCTGAGCGCCTTCATGGAGGCAAGACAAAAACTCCAGTGGGAAGATTCAAGGAGAGTTCAAGGGGGTTCCCAGAGACTGTATCTCTCAGGTTTAAGGGGGTTCCCAGAGACTGTAGTCCAGATTCAAGGGGGTTCCCAGAGACTGTACCCTCATCAACACCAACCAAACTTCCAAAGAATTACTTTATAGAGCTAAAAAAAATAGTAAAATTCATGTGGAGGAAGAAAAGTTCAAGAATATCAAGGAAACTGAAAAAAAAAATGGAAAAGAAGGGGGCCTATCAATACCAGATCTCAAACTATACTACAAAGCTCCAATTGTCAAAACAATTTGGTATTGGATAAGAAATAGAGATGGAGAAGGAAATGGCAAGCCACTCCAGTATCTTTGCCAAGAAAACCCCTAATGGGATCATGAAGAGTCAGACACAACTGAAATAACTGAACAGCAAAAGAAATAAAGGTTGATCAATGGAACAGATTAGGTACTTGATATACCAGAAGCAAATGAGCACAGTAACCTAGTGTTGGATAAACCCAAAGTTCTCAGCTATTGAGGCAAGAGAACTTGTTATTCAACGAAAATAGTTGAGAAAACTAGAAAATAGCCTAAAAGAAACTAGGTTTAGACCAACATCTCACACTGTATACCAATATAAGCTCAAAATAAGTATGTGATATAGACATAAAAGGTGACATTATAAGCAAATTAGTGAAGAATGGAAGAAATTATATGTCAGATCTGTGGATAAGGGGAGAGTTCATAACTAAACAAGAGATAAGAGAGGTTCCCAGGAGATAAGATGTAAAATTTTGATTACTTTAAAAGGATTTAAACAAACATCCAAATGCAGCTAAAAATAGAAGAAAATCAGGAAGCTGGAGTGAGGGAGGAATCTTTTCAACAAGTCTCTTATAAAGGTCTCATTTGTCAAATATCTGAGACAAATTTACAAGAAAAAGAGCCATCCCCCAATTGAAAAGTGGTCAAAAGATATGAATACACAGTTTTCAAAAGAAGAAATTCAAGCTGTCAATAACCATGCTTTTAAAAAAAAACTATTAATAGAGAAATGCAAATTAAAACGACTTTGAAGTATCATCCCACACTCATCAGATTGACTAAGATGGTAAAAAAGGAAAAGAATAATTCTGGAAGGGCTGTGGGAAAACAGGTACACTAACGTACTGTTAGTGGAATTGTAAACTAGTCTAACCATTCTGGGAAGCAATTTGCCAGAAGAGCTCTTAACAGAACATACACCCTTTGACCCACCAATACTGCCGGTAGGTCTAAATCTCCAAAGAGATCGAAGAAAGAAAAAAAGGACTGATATGTACAAAAATATTCATAGTAGTTTTTGTGTGTGTGTGTTGGCAAGGAGTTGGAAACTGAGAGGATTCTCATCAACTGGGGGAATGGTTGGACAACTTAGTAACTCTTAGTAACAGTGATCAATCACAATACCAAAGGACTTATGATGAAACATGCTATCCACCTCCAGACAGAAAGCTGACAGCCTGAGTACAGAGTAAAATATTTCCTTCTCTTTTTTATTTTTTTCTTTTTTAGGCATGGGTAAAAGCAGGAATTTGCTTTGCACAAATGTATGTATCTGTAATGGGTTTGGTTTTTCTCGCTTTATCAGTGGAGGAGAGAGAGAGAGAATTCAGAACTGAAAATAAAATGAAATTGAATTTTAAAACATCTAGGGGCAAGCTAGGTGGTGCAGTGGATAGAGCACTGGCCCTGGAGTCAGGAGGACCTGAGTTCAAATTTGACCTCAGACACTTACTAGCTATGTGAACCTGGCAAGTCACTAAACTCTCATTGTGAAAGAAAGAACATCTATACTGATTAACTTCAGTAACTTTTTAAAAAGCATATAATCAATTCAGCCCATTGGTTCCAAAGATGTCCTGCTCATCTGTTTCCCTTTGAAGAACCTTCTAGGTTTTTTCTAGGCATTTAAAAATGCTTATAAATTTTATTTTTCTTTTTGTATTTCTTTTTGTACTACTATCACTCCCCCCTGGGGCGGGGGTGGGGGGGGAATGTTTTAAATCCTCCCTCATATTGATCAGTTACTAAGTTTTCACAGTTGATCGTCCTTACAATATTGCTGTTACTATGTACATTGTTCTCCTGGTTCTGCTCACTTCACTTTGCATCAATCCATATCTTTTCCCAGATTTTTCTGAAACCATCCCCTTCATAATTTCTTACAGCACAATAGTATTCCATTACATCAATATACCATAACTTGTCCAGCCATTTCCCAATTGATGGACATCATTTTCCAATTCTTTAGTACTACAAAAAGAGTTGTCATAAGTATTTTTGTATATATAGATCCTTTTCCTTTGATCTCCATGAGGTATAGTAGAGATAATGCTGGGGTCAAAGGGTATGCACAGTTTTATAGCCCTGTGGGCATAGTTCCACAATTCCACCATCAATGTGAATGTGTTTTCCCAGATCCCGTCCAGCATTTGTCATTTTCCTTTTCTGTCATCTTAGCCAATCCAATGAGTATGAGGTGGGTGCTTTGGAGTTGTGTTAATTTGTATATCTCTAATTATTAGGAATTTGAAGGATTTTTCCTATGGTTGTTGATAGTTTGCTTTTCCTCTTTGAGAAATGCCTATTGACCTTTTATCTTTTGGGCTATGGTCCTTCATCTTATATATTTTAATCAATTGCCTATATTTATTGGATAAAACTTTATCAGAGAAACTTACTGCAGAGATTTTTTCCAAGTTAACTGTTTTCCTTCTAATTTTAATTACATTGATTTTGTTTGTGGAAAAGTTTTTCAATTTTATATAATCAAAATTAGCCATTTTATCTCCTGCGAGTCTCTCTAACTCTTCTTTTGGCCAAGGACTCTTTTCCTATCCATAGTAGGAAAAAAGTATCTCCTTCTCTGCTACTTTAAAATTTGTTTATGATGTCACCTTTTATATCTAAGTCTTGTACCCATTTGGATTATCAGAGTATATGGTGTGATATGTTCTTCTAAAAACCTAATTTCTGCCAGACTACTTGCCAATTTTCCTAGAAGTTTTTGTTCAATAGTGAATCTTTACTACTCAATGGAATTTGGAAAGAGCATTAGCAAAAATTATCCTATGCTCATATGTTTCTGGCTCTTGTGAACCTAATTTATTCCACTGCCAATTTTTCTATTTTTAAGTCAGTACCAAATAGGTTGGATGATTACTGCTTTGTAGTACAGTTTGAGATGTGGTACTGCAAAGACCCCTTCCTTCCATTTTTTTTCATTATTACCCTTAAAATTCTTGATCTTCAATTCTTCCAGATGATAATTTTTTAGCTTTATAAGTTAGTTATTTTGAGAGTTTATTTGAATAAGTAAATTAATTTTAATTATGTCATTTTAATATATTGGTCCAGTTCAACCATGAGTAATGAATACTAATTATTTGGTTCTGTATTTCTCTAAAGAATGTTTTGTAGATGTATTCCTATAATTCCAGTGTGTGTTTAACTAGGTAGATACCCTAATATTTCATATAGTCTCTAGTTATTTTGAGGGAAATTTCTCTGTCTCTTCCTGCTTAATTTTCTTGGTAATATACAGAAAAGGTGATGATATATGTGGATTTATTTTGGGGTCTGCTACTTCGCTATAGTTATTAATTGTTTAAAATAATTCTTAGTTGACTCTGAAGGAATCTTTAAGTATCCTCTTCAAAAATATATACTTTATGGGGGCAGCTAGGTGGCTCACTGGGCAGAGCACCAGCCCTGGGGTCAGAAGGACCTGAGGTCAAATCTGACACACTTGCTAGCTGTGTAACCCTGGGTAAATCACTTAATCCCAATTGCCTCTCCCTACCTCAAAGATATGATTTATTTCACCTTTACCTACGCTTATTCTTTCAATTTCTTTTTGACATTTTATTGGTCTAGCTAGCATTTTAAGAACTGTACTAAACAGTAGTAGTGATAAGAGACATCCTTGCTTTCCTCTTTATCTAGTGGAAAGGCCTATTTCATTTTACCATTACTTGCTGATTCTGAGTTTTAGATAGATATTGTTTATTATATTGAACAAAGCCCCATTCATTCTTAAACTTTTAATGTTTTCTTTTTTTAATCATAAATGGATTTTTGTCAAGAGCTTTTTCTGGATCTATTGATATATCTGGGTGATTTTTATTATCTTTATTATTAATTTGATCTATCATGTTTGTTTTCCTTAATATTGAACTAACCCCGAATTCCTGGTAAAAATTTAACCTGGCCATAGTTCGTAACATTTTAATATATAGATATAGTCTGCTTAAAAGAAAAGTTTTATTGATGTCTTCTGTTTTTTACATCATCATAGTTACCTCCAGTATTCCTCCTCTTCCCTCTCCCAGAGACCCATCCCGTCTAAAAAATGGCATTTTTTAAAGAAAAAAGAAGAAAAGGAAAGAGAAAGAAAAAAATCAGCAAAACTAACCAATACATTGTAAAAGTCCAAAAATATGTGTAATATGTAACACTTGTGGATCTACCACCTCCACAAAGGGGCTGGTTAGAGGTATCCTCTCATATCAATCATGCAAGTATTACTCAAATAATTGATCATTGTAATTTATTATAATTGCTTTTTTTTGGTGTGTGGCTGTTCTTTCCATTTACATTGCTATTGTTATTGTGTATATATTTTCTTGGCTCTGCATCAGTTCACATAGATCTTTCCATGCTTCTCTGTATTCATCATATTCATCATTTCTTACAGCACAATATTATCCCATTACATTCATGTACCACAATTTGTTTAACCATTGCCCAGTCGATGGACATGTACTTTGTTCCCAGTTCTTTGTCCTCACAAAAAAAAAATGCTGTTCTGTTTTGGTGTATATGGGGACTTTCTTCTTATCAAGGGCTTCCTTGGGATATAAGGCCAGTAATAGAATGTCTAGTTCAAGACATGTTAGTAACTTTATTTACGTAATTCCAAATTTCTTTCCAGAATGGCTGTGCCATTTCACAGCTTTACCAATATACTAGCGTTTCTATCATTCTACAATAAACCCTTGATTACTGCCATTTTTTGTCATCTTTACCAATTATCAGTATATGAGTTAAAACCTCAGGGTTTTTTAAATTTACATTTCTCTTATTAGTAGTAATTTGGAGCATCTTTCATATAGTTGTGAATATTTTGCAATTCTTTCATTCAGAACTGTTTATTCATGTCCTTTGACCACTTATTTATTAGGGAATAGCTACCAGTGATTGATAGAGAGATAATAGAAAAATAGATGGAGAGATAAATATCTTAGATAGAGATATATACAAGATAGAAAGATAGACATGAGAGAAAGAGAGACAGAGACAGAGAGATTGTTTATATAGCTTGGATTCTAAACTCTTATCAGAGAAATTTGAAACAAAGTTTGGTGGTGCTTTTTCCCCCCATTCCACTGCTTCCCTTCATATCCTAGATAGGTAGATATTATCTGTGCAGAAGCTCTTCAGTTTCATGTATTCAAGATTATCTACTTCATCTTTTGTAATTGTCTCTATCTCTTCTTTGGTTAAGAAGACACTTCCTACCCATGGCTGTGAAAGGTTTTTTTATAGTATGAACTTCAACATAAAGGTTACATATCCATTTAGACGTCTTATGGACTATGGTATAAGGTGTTGATCTAAGGCTAGTTTTCTGCGAGTTTATTTTCCAGTATTCCCAACAGGTTTTTTTTTTAAAATCAAATAAGGAGTTTTTTTTCCAAGGGATTTTGTTTTCCACTTTATCAAATACTGAGTTACTGAATTTCATTGTTCCTGATTCTTCCTTGTCTAGCCTGTCCCATTTAATTATCTCTCTGTTTTTTAACCAATACCAGGTATTTTCAATGACTGCTATTTTATAATATACTGTGAGGTCTAGGAGTGCTCTTCCTCCACTTCATCCCTACATCTTTTTATCATTTCCCTTGATATTCTAGATTTTATGCCTTTCCAAATGAATTTTGTTATTATTTTATCAAGTTCTAAAAAGTATGCCTCGAAAAGGCATAACACGAAAAGTGTAAATTAATTTTGGTCATGTTATCATTTTTATTATATTGGCACAGCCTAGTCATGATCACTGAACATTCATCCAGCTATTTAAGTTATTTTCTTAAGGAGCACTTGGTAATTGACAGCACACAAGCTTTTGTGTTGTTCAGTAGGTCAATCCTCAGATAGTTTATGCATTTTGTAATTATTTGGAATGGGATCACCCTACTATTATTGCTTCTTGGACTTTGTGATTATTGTATAGAAATATTGTTGATTTTTGAGGGTTTATTTTGTAGCCTGCAACTTTGCTGAAGCTATTCATTGTCTCAATATCGTTGCCAATTCTGTATTCTCTGGGCCAGTATTTTTCAAAAAAAAAAAATTCTTTTTCTTTTTTCTTTTCTTTTTATATTATTTTCTTTTTAAATGACTGAAATTTCTCCTTGCATCCCTCCTCCAGCTCTTCCCAGAAATCTATCCTTTATAACAAAGAACTTTTTAAAAGAGAGAGAGTAAAGTTCAGCAAAACCAATCTGATCCATTTTTTTAAAAAACCTGGTATTATGTGCGGCCTATAATCTTTTCAGATAAGTTGCTGTAGCCTCTTTGCTAAGATTTTATTTAATATTTTGGCACCAATATTCATTACGGGTATTGATTTATAGCTTCTTTTCTGTTTTGTTTGTATCATAAAACGAGTTCAGTAGGATCTCTTATTTTTCTATTTTTGCAAATAGTTTATGAAATATTGGAATTAGTTGTTCTAATCCTTAATAGAATTCATTTGTAAATCCATCCAAGCCTGGGTTTTTTCCTTTGGGAATCAACAAATTTAACCACAACTTAGAGTTATATAAATTGTACAATTCTTGCACTACTAATCTAGGTATTTTAAATTTTTGTAAATATCCATGTCATTTCAGTCTTCTTTTCTGCATATAGTTGGTCAAATAGTTTTCAATAATTACTATTATTTCTCTTCCATTTGTCACGAGCACGTTTCCATTTTTATATTGGAAATTTGAGTTTCCACTGTCTTTTTTGAATCTGATTTTTATATATTGTACTAGTTTTTAAACAGCTCCAAATTTTATTTAGTAACTCAATGGCAATTTCATTTTTAATTTTGTTAATCTAATCTTAAATTTTCAAAATTTCTATTCTCATGTTTAGTTGTTTTTTTTTTAAAATTTGTTGTTTTTGTTTTATTTTTTAAAAATTACACACCCAATTCATTGATCTGGTTTTTTTCTCTCTTTTGTTGTTGAAAGTATTTAGAGATATAAATTTGTGTTTCAAGATTGCTTTGCTTGTATTCCAAAAGGTTTGATACCTTCTCATTATTATTTCCTTATATGAAATTCTCCATTGTTTCTGATTTGTTCTTTGATCCACCTAAAGTACCTAGTCAACTTTTATAAAGGTGTCGTGCACAGATGAGAAATATATATACTCCTTTGTATTCCTATTCAGTAATAACCAGAGATCTATCATATCTGACTTTTCTAAAATTCTATTCAAGTTCTTAATTTCTGTCTTCTTTATCTTTTTGTCTAGTTCTGAAGCTGTACCTTGAGGTCTCCAACTATTATTATTTGCTATAGACTTCTCCCTATAATTCAATTAACTTTTCCATCAAATACTTAGATGCTATATAATGGAGGATATATGCTAAGTATCAATATTATTTTATGGTTTATAATGCCTTTAAGCGTAAGGTAATTTCCCCGTTCATCGCTTTAACTACATCTACTTTTATTACTGCCTTGTCTCAGATCATGATTGCTTTGCCTGTTTTTTCTAGTTCACCTAAAGCATAATAAATTTTGCTCTAGTCCATTTTTAACTCTGTGACTATGTATATTGCGAGTATCCTTATTGTAAACAACATATTTTTTGGATTATTTTCTAATCCATTTTACCATCCTCTCCTGTTTTGTGAGTCAAAAGCATTCACCAAGGGCTCCTCTCATCTCACCTTATTAAGACAGCTCCCCCCACTATCTTCTCCTTCACTCTGATCTCAAATGAAGAGAGGCGGCCCTCCTCCGTGCCAAGGCCAACCCTTCTACACGTACCATTGATCCCACTCCTTCTTTTTCTCTAGAAAATGAAGTTTGTTCTTGCAACCACTCATTCCATCCTATGACTCAACTCTCCCTCTTAAACTTCTCTCTACTCTTTCTCTTCCTCCTCCTGTTTCCTTATTTAACCTATTATTACTAAGCCAAACATTTTGTATTAAACCCTCCTTTATGCACTTCACATGAGAGTAAGGTTCATGTGGTACCTGTACTCTCCACCCCTTCCTTCATTAATGTATTTTTAAAAAAGATTCTTTTCATGTATTTCCTCTCTCACCTCTTCTACTCAGCAGCCAAAGGCATCTTCCTAAAGCACAAGTCCAATCATCTTCTACTCAGCAAAGTATCTTCCCAAAGCACAAGTCCTATCATGACACCTCCCTACTCAATATATGCCAGTGACTTAAAATCCTCTGGTTAGCTTTTAAAGCCCTTCACAACCTAGCTCCTTCCTACCTTTTAAGTTTTTTTTTAAACTTTACTATGCTCCATATGCTCTGCAATCCTCTGACACCAGTCTTCTTTCTGTTCCTCTTAAATAAAGCTCCATTTCCTGATTCTATGCCTGGAATGCTCTTCCTCAGCATCTCTGCATCCTGGTTAGGACCCTGTTAAGTCTCAACTCAAATTCTGCCTTCTCCAAAGTCTTTCCTGACCATCCTTAATGTCTGTGTGTCTTGTATGTATATAGTTGTTTGTTTTTTCTTTTCTTTGTACTGCCAGCACTTAGCACACTTAGCATAGTACCTGGCACTAAATGCTTTATAAATGTTTGTAGACTAATTAATATTCCACTACATTCACGTACCACAATTTGTTTAGCTATTTTTCAACTGATGAACATGTACTTTGTTTCTTTGCTCTTACAAAAAGTGCTACTATAAATATTTTGGGGTATATGGGCCATTACTTTTTGTCTTTTGATCTTTTGTCTTTGATTCCCCATGGGCCATATATCTAGCAGTGGGGTAGATTTCTAAAAACTCTCTCCCCAAAGACACCCAACTAGGTCAAAAAAGTCTACTGATTTTTTCTCACTAGGTTTGCTTGGTTGAGTGGGTTGGAGCATCTGATGTTCTAAGATCACATTTAAAACTTAAAAAAAAAAACATTGTACCCCAGGATTCTGCCTCTGAAAAAGACATCAAAGCACATGCTATAAAACCACCTGGTTGTCCTCTTTGATATCAGCCTAAAAGTTGAAGGATATCCCTCCCTCCAATATCCTTATTTTTCTTCATCCCTTTTTATGGGTTTGTTACCCAGGAAAGTCCTGTAACTTGGGATTCAAAAGATCAACTGTACACGTTCAGGAAGGCAAAAGAGCTGGCTAGACAACAGTGTGAAAAAGCCCTGGGGGTATTAGTGATTATAAGCACAGTATGAGTCAACAGTGTAAGTACAGGACAAAAGAACTACTACAAAGTTATAGAGTCCAGAACATGGGAGAGAGAAGCCCACTGTCTTCTATTCTTGTCACATCCCACATGGAGTTTTGTGTTCAGTTCTGGGAACCACGTTTCAGATAGGACACTGGTGAACTGAAGTATGTTCAGAAGAGGATGCCTGGGATGCTGAAGCTGGAACTGTACTCTTGTCCAAAGTTAAAGGACTTCTGAATGTTTAGCCTGAAAAGAAGACTTAGTTTACACCAAAGATTTTGTCTGCCTTCTCTGAAGGCCTTTTCAGTGGAAGGAGTTATATTTTTGTTCTGCTTGGTCCTGGAGAACAGAACTAGTACCAATAATGGGAAGACATAAAGAGGCATATTTGAGTTTAATAGGAGTTTCTTGTTATCAATTGGTTGTCAATGAAATAGGTCGTTTGGTGTGTTCCTGTGACTGGAACTCTTCAAGAAGGATGCTGGATAATCCCCTATTTATGTTATTCATGATAGGGATTGGACTGAATGACCTCTAAAGTGCCTTTCCACTCTAAGAGACTATAATTTATCCAGCAAGTTTTGGTACACGAATGGAAAAGAACACTATCATATTGTAAGAAATGAGAAATATGATGAAGACTGAGAAGCAAGTGAAGACATAGGTACTGATCAAGAGCTAAGTAAGCAGGAGAAGGAAAACAATACACAACTATAAGAAGTTAACAAAAAGAACAAAATAATTTAAACTGAATGTCATGAAATTATAATGACCAAGTTAAGTACCAAAGAAACAACATGAGGAGGAAGCTCTCTTCTTTCTTTGCAGAGAGGTGGGGATATATGGCATGGGTATGGAATTGTATAGATGGATGTAGAATTTTTTCCAAGTGTTAGCTCAACTGTTTTTTCCCCATTTTTAATTCTTTGTTATAAAGGGATGGATTTCTAGGAGGTGTTGCAAGAAGGTATTCACTGAAAAACGTAGGTGATGTGAAAACAAAAACTGTCTTTTTAAAAAAGTCTATATGACTTGCTGATTGTCCCAATGAATTAGTGTCAGTCAGAATAGAGAAGTCTTATGATTCCTAATTCAGAGCTCTTTTCACCATCCCAGACATAGTACATCCAAAGATACCCAAAAGGCAGAAAGAGGGAGGATGACTGGTTCCTCACTGGAGTTGTAGCCTTGAGCCACCATGCCCCTCAATGTGGCTTATAGCAATCTGAGATGGCCTTGTGACCTTTAAAAGCCAGTTTAGTGACATAGCCAGGACCCAGAACTCATGATCTCAGTTCAAGGCTCTTTCCATTAGGCTATCCTGTCTACCTGACAGCTTTCATTTGGCGATGCTGAACTGACTTTCTTAATTAATGCATGTTCATTAGAAATCTTATGAATTCCTAGGACATTTCTATTTTCAAATTTAAAGTACTGGGTTTCCCATGAGAAACCACTGACCACAAATTTATTATTATGTAGCCTAATTAATAAACTAATTATTAATTACATAGAAAAAAAATTAAAGTACTACAAAAACCATTTTCCAAAACTCCAAAGTTTTTTGAGTGTCCAAATGACTACTCCCCTCTATGTAGTACATATACTTAAAGTTATCCCACTAACAATGGGAAATCCCTAACAATGAATGGAACCTCTATTCTCAAACATCACTTAGCAAAAAGAAAAACAAACAGTGCAGAGAAATGAATACAAACAATCCCGTTTTATTAGCAGTTAGTTCAAGATTGTACATTAGTGATGAAGGTTCTCTTTTCCAATGAAACCAAAAGGCTGGTATAAGAGCACTAGGAAACAGGAGGGATGGGTTGAGCTTTATCTCACCCCCCACCCCCCACCCCTCCCAACACGGGAAGAGATCCTTCCCTCTCTTTCCCTTAACACTGCTCCTCCCTCCCCCCCCACATCCCAACTATGGGCTTCCTCTCCCTAGGAAGAGACATGGATTCTATTCAAAAATTGGCAAAAGGGGAGAAGGGAGAGGTAACAAAAACAAAGAGTTGTAAAAACCTTTGTCTTTTTTGCACTTTCCGTATAATCTTTTTTGTGTCCCCCCCCCCGCAACCGCCCTGCCCCAGATTCTTCTTGGATATATGTAGGGGTCATTGAACCAGAGCCAGAGAAAGAGGAGAGGTAGGGTACGGGAAGCTTTCTAGTGCGAAAATGCAGCTCATTTCACCCAGGCTATTAAGAGTCAATTGCCTGTGTTCCCACTCTATTTTTCCTGCCCAAGGCCCAGAGGAGCAAGATAGAAATCATGGACCAGACTCCTCATTTCTCACGCATGTGAGCAGACCAGGCCTTGTTCCAGCCAGTATGAACCCAAAGGTGAAAGGACAAAGCAAATGTTTCCCAGGCTCTCCCTGAGTTCAAACAACACAAGTGGGTAGAATTCAAGCTCAGTAGGAAATCCCCTCTTCTGAAAACTCTGGCTAGTTCTCTGGACCAAAGGCAGAAAGATGCAGTGAGGATTGATTTTCTTTCCCCTCTCTTTCCTAAGCACATTTACACTGTCCCATCTCTATGCCTTCCCTTTCATCTCCACCTGAACTTCCATTGTGAAGAGCTCAAATTCCACCTCTGTGGAGTCTTTCTAAACTGCCTCTGCCCTGGATCACTCCCCCCTCCTCCGTTTAGATTTTACTATGTGGATCATTCATATGACACTTTAAGCAGATACTGTCATTTTGTAAGTGGTTGTTTTGGTTTCTTAAATGTATTTCCTCTATTAAACTATGACTGTCATGGGCAGGATGAGGTTTTATGCCTTTCTCCCAAGCTGCACCAAGAGTAGGTGCTTCATAAATGCTTACTTAAAAGGACTAGTACCAGCAGTGGCCCAGATAGATAATATTGGTTAACCCATGTGGTAGCAACAAGACCCTCAGTCTTAGAAGCAGCCAGAGCTTGAAGTTCAGATTTCTAGTAGGAGTTGGGAAAAGAGCTGATAACATCACCTCTTGATTCTGCCAACCTAACTTCTAATGCAGGAAGGCGGCCTACTGATAGACAGTGCCTCCTTCCAAGACACCAGCTTCCACCTGCACAAAGGCAGAGGGAGGCAAAGAGAAGCATGACAGATAGGAGCTGCGCTCCCTCTGATGTGGTCTGAGGCCTCTTCATGATGATTTCATGGTGGGGATGGGCCTCACCTCTGCATCACTATTTTCCCCACATCAATCAATATATCTTTCTGCCCGCCCCCCACTCCAATCCTCTAACTGTGAAGTTGACTTTTTTGATCGAGGCTTTACATTAAATTCTAATATAATTCCTCATTGCTCTAGCCTATTGAGATCTCTTTGGATCACTCTTTTCCATGTGGCTTTGTTGGTCTTCTGCGATGAACAGGATCTCAATCATGGTCAGGGAAGCTTTGATCATTGGCTACCACAGAGTCATACTCTTCTCAAGTCCAGTTGATGGTACCAGTCACTAAAATTTGATATCTCTTTGTCAGGTTGAGTCCTTTCTTAGGGATGCCTTATTTGGGGGAGGGCTTTGGGGAAGGGAAAAAGTATCGGGAAACCTATGAAGGGGTCACTGGAAATGCAAATCGCGCAAAATCTGAATGGTGCCGACGATAGCCACCCAACTAAGCCGTAACTTCCTGAGTCTCTATCCTTGGCTCCTCCAACCCTGCTCCTTATTTGGGGGAGAGGTGCTTACAGTAAGGAGATTTGGAAGAACAGAATTTAAGGAGGCCATTTATGTCAAAGGCAATATGAATTGCACCTACTGCCCTGACCTCCAAGTTTCCAGCCAAAACGAGAGGGGCCTAAGCTTAACGGGAAGGCAGAAGGACATCTCATGCTCAAGGATTTCAGTGCGCATGCTGCTTTATCCCTCCAGCCTTCCTCCACCAGCAGAGTAACTGTAACGGATCTAATCGCAATGACATCACTTGATCAGGTTCAGGCTTCTAGGCCTAACAGGGAAGCCCCTACAGGGTGGAAGCCTCCAGCTCTATCAAAAGGCAGCAGCAGCAGACAGGATCCTTATCAACTTGTCTTCCTTAGGACAGCCCACATTTTTTAAGCTCATGTCTCCCTATCCCATCACAGATCTTAGTCTGCAGCACAGTTTGACCCGGCTCATATCTCAAATTTTCATTCTTCGCTTTGATGGCCCTGCTCCTCTGTCTCCAGTATGTCCCAGCAAAGCCACAGCCAACAGGCCCTCTATCATTTAGCTTCCCACCCCAATGTGCTGGGACTGCCTTCAAATTCAAGAGCTACATCAGCCACTACAATAAATTCTCCTCCCCTCCCAGGTCTACACTGACTACTGCATTTAGACTCAAATGGAAATTAAAACTGTGGGGACCCTGCTGCCACTTCAACTCCCAAGCAGCTGGGGTTACATATTAGTTATAGTTCTACACTAGCAGCTCCAACTATTCACATCCAGATCGATTTCTGGGTACTTTCTGCCTCTGCTTTTGCCCAAGCACTTGTGCTTTCCCTCCTTCAGGTAGCTCTCTACAATTAAAGAATATCTTCCTGGATAGCCAGGCCTAACTGTACTCTCTCTGCCTCATCTCCATTACAACATCACTAGGACTTTAACAATACAAGAATATACTAGAACTGTGGCAGGAGGCACAGAAACCTGAGGCTGGGAAGCCCTTCAGAGGACAGAGGTCCAAGACAAAAGCCAAAGTCTGGGGTAGCAAAAGCTGATATATAGAAATCCTGGCCTGGAAGGAGTGACTTCTCTCCATCTGGCTTTGTAAATAAGAAGTAGGGAGTGGGGGAACCTGAAAAGTAACAGCAGGGTCCAGGTGATGATGCAAGACGACCCAGACAGAATGCCAGAATGGTCTCCCTGGGACTTTCGTGAAGGAATGAACCTAGCAGTGGTGGATGTTAGGTGGGGGTAACGAGAACACTAAATTTGAGTCACTTCAAAGTTTTACAAGTGGGTTAGAATTGGTAGGGAGATACCTGACTCCTGTATCAGTAAATAGCTTAGAGATGCTGCTAAGAAACCACCACATGGGCTTGCTTCCTGACTCAGAGCAACATAGAGCATCTGGATGGGCCAATCAGCTGTGCCCATAAACTCACCCCTGAAACTCAGGGCAACCAGACCAGAGGAAGGCAGTCAGTTCCCTTCCTTTGGCCTACTGCCCCAGGCAAGTCTGCCAGCTGGAAAAGATACCAATATGCCTGTTGTTGGCAAGACAGGCAATAACAAGCATCTCTGCCCATTAAGACAGCAATTGTGGATCTTAGGTAAATCCCACTCTAGCACCAAGTTAAGGAAGAGATGGGGTGAATAGGGCTTTTTTTAGAGGATCCCATCATAAAAAAGGTCAAGAATATCAAGGGAATCAATCAAAAAAATATCAAAATATCCCCCAAACTGGGAAAGAAGGGGGCCTAGTAATAGCAGATCTTCAACTACGCTACAAAGCTGTAATCATCCAAACAGTTTGTTATGGGTGAGAATCCCGTTCTATCTTGGGCTTTCCAATGGGGCTGGTTCAGCTCTGGCTCCATAGATCTCTAAGCCAGGATCAGTCTTTGCAACCCTATTCCATCTTACCCATATCACCATGTCCCCTTTTCTTTGGCCAGCATTTGAGCTGCACGGACCTGTCCCATGGTCAGGTTTCCAGGGAGGAGAAACTTCACTCTGCAGATGATCCACCATCTTTGGCCACCCTCCCCTTCCTCCAGACTGACTTGGGGGCTTCTGTTTCCTGGCACCTGACATTGTACCTTGAGGAGAAGGGGAGGGCTCACCAGGAGCCCTTTGTTAGTGTTTCCCCAAACATTCAATATATTCCCCCTACTCCATCAAGTCTCCTCCATTCATCAGAAAGATTTGGATCCAGGCCTAAAAGCTATTCTGTGTCAGGGTCTGAGGGTCTGTCACAGCTGCAGCTGCCTTGTCACACCCACAGAAAGGGTCTTACATGGCTCCCAACACCACACACGGGGCCACTAGGGAAAACCACTAAGTAAACACCTGGCTCCCCAGAAGCTGCATTGCTTTTTGATGAAGAATTCTCATCTGGTCTCATCTCTCCCATTCCTTCCCAGTCAGCACAGAGCCAGATTATAATACACACCAGGTCTGACTCTCCTTACTTATAGGAACTGTATATGGGCAGGTTCAAAATGAGAGCATAATGACCTCATTAGACAGCAAGTGTGGTCTTCCAGTCTTTACAGCTTAACTGGACAAGATACCTGGCTGAGGCAATTCTGCCCCTCCTTTGCCCAGTCCTATCACTCCCACTCCATCATGGCCCTACTTCTCCTTTGGGCAGAAGGCAACATGCCCTCTGCCTAGAACACAGAACTAAACAGCACATTGACCACTCACACTAATCCTGCCTTACCTTGGCCTTCTGACACTGCATACGTAAATGCCTCCTTTACAGTGCGCTTGATCTAGTACTCTGCCATTTTTCCTTTTGTGATGTTATCTTTTTTTGGTCACTTATCCATTTAGATCTTATTGTGGAATATGGTGTTGGTCACCAGTCTCTATTTTTGCCAAACTTTTCCAGCTTTCCCAGCAGTTTTGATAAAAAGAATTTTGCCCCAAGTAGTTCATGTTTTTAAGTTTCCTTTTCCTTCAACTCCTCTTTGTTCCTGGCCTTCTGAAGAACCAGACAGTACTAAGGACCACTCTAATCATTCCCTCTGCCCACTGTGTATGCTCAAAGTTCTCCCAGAGGAAGTGTACTTGCATTGTCTTTTGCTTCCTGGCTTCTCTTTGTCCAGGATAGAGGCCTGGATTTAAGTTACTATTCGTTGGTTTTCTTTCATCTCCCACCACATGTCCCCAGACCTAAGACTTCTCAGGCTACCTTTTTCAGAGCAGACGCTGCTGTTGAGTTCTATCCTACTCTCAGGCTTCGTACTGCCATTTGCAGGCCCTCCCTCCCCGGTGACTCAGGAATTTGACCTACTGCTGCTACGGAGGGCTCTCAGTCTCATCCAGGAGTTCGATCTAGGGGAGGGACATTGACCTGATCTCCCACAGAGGCAGGGATAGTGCCAACTATGCCAACAGGCCAAGTGACTAGGGCCCCCACACCAAAACCGTGGGCTCTGGTGGGCCCTAGAAGTAACTCTAGGCCCAGAGTGGGAACCTAAGGTGTCTGGCTTGCCTTGATCTGCTTAAGCTTACAACACTCTCCCTGTTTCTATGCAGGCTCCATTTCTCCACAGCTGGGCCAGATGACTAGGGATGCAGAACTAGAAACAAGCCACGATGAATCTAGTATCACCAATGATGAGAATCCTGTTTCTGCCAGCAGATGCCCAGTTACAGGGGCTTGGGCTCTCTTGTATATCCAGCGGCACTTTCCCCTTCCCCACCCCCCAATTCATATTGGTCCCACTCATGTCTCCTCTTCCAATTTTCTAGATGATCAATAAATTGGTGTTACTGCCAGGGCCTCATGACCTCTAACACAGGTGTACCCGAAAGAATAGGGAAGAATGAAGGGGTTGTCAAGAACACAGGGGTTCCAGACCTTGTGACAGTCATCCTTACTAAAACCCTTCTATATTCTCTCTGTGGCCAAGACCTCAGGCAACTTACCCAGCACACAAGACCTCCCTAAGTGCAAAAGGAAACCTGGGGTAACAAAGACATACAAATCAGGAAAACCAGATCCCTGAAAACACATAGCCCTGGTGTAGATGTCTGGCCTGCTTCTTCCTCTTTTTCTTTCATATATATATATATATATATATATGTAGCTGTGCAACTGCAGGATAATAGCCAGTGTGATAAACACCAGCCTAGAGCGTCTGTTCCTCCCTGATTTTATCTGCTGCCTGCAGGAGATAAGAATCAGGCAGCCTCAGGGTGAGACAGAGATAACGGTCACCCTCCTTTAGAACTACTGGTAGCAAATGCTGCCTTTCGGACCCCACCGATTAGATGCCCTGTCACCCCGATTGTGGTAGCAGGCTGGATTAAAACAAACCCAACAAAAGAAAGGGGGAAGAGAAAGAGAGAAAAAGAGGGAGGGAAGGAAACAAGAGACAAATGGGGGAAGGAGGATGAGAGACAGATACAGACAGAGAGAGTTTATATAAAATAACACAGTGTAGCCCCAGTAATCAGGGTACAAACTCTGGCACCAAGAAACAAAAACCAAAATATTAAAATACTTCAGCTTTTAGTATTTGAGAGGTTTTAGAAGGTTCTCCGGGAAGCCTCAGCCTGCTCAAAGCAGGAATAGAGGCAGAGGTACCTGGCTGTAGGCACCGTCTTCACTGCCCATAGCCTTTGCTCGGGGCTGGAGGGAACATTTTATGTACACTGGAATGGGTTCTGGTAGCTGGACCCTGGGGTCACCTCAGTCTTTTACCACAGAAAACACCACGTAAGTCATATCTGATGATATGGAAAGGAAATGGGGTGAGAGGTTAGGGTGAGTATTCTGGGACAACTCTAGGACTTGGTCCTAGGAGTCAGAATGTTAGGATGGAGGGGTTAAAAACATCCCCTGGAAAGATCCCTTGGGGACTGAGTAGATACTGTAGGTACCGAAGACATTTTAATGACAGAGAGAGGAAGGTATTGATCAGATGGGCTCCAGAATTCTCTGGAGGCCATCAGACTTAAGTCCAGCCTGGTAACCAGCTCTGGGTACCAGACCTATCTCTCTGAAGGGCCTTTTTTAAAATGGACAGGGGTGTGTCCCAGTCCCCCATCCTGTCTAGCAAAAGGTCCTTCCTACCCCACCCTACCCCCTCACTGTCCGGCTGGTGGGAAACACAGGGATTAATACTGAGGGAGTGCCCTGCCTGGGGGAAGGGTATGGTGCCTAGGGGCACAGTGAGGAGTAGTATAGAATCCCTCTCACAAGGCAGTGGCATCACACAAACTGGAAGCAACCTTAATACCCAGGGAAGCTTCGAGCAGGTCTCAGGAAGTGCTTGGGGCCACGTGCCTGGCTGTAGGCCTTGGCTGAGGAGGCTCTGGAGCTCTCTTCGGCTGCTCTGGGTTCTTCTTCCTGTTCCCAGGTCAGGTTTTGGGGGGGTATTGCTCAGAAATGCTTGGCAGTTCTGGGCTATGTTCCACACCCCCGGGGTGGCTCAGTGTGAGGCTGGGGGCTCCCTGGCCATCATGAATGCTCACTCTGGTCATGGTGGCGGCAGCAGCTACCTAGTATTCTGGAGGTCCTCCCGCAGCCAGGTGGGCAACGTCTGGCCCATCTTATACAGCAGCTTAGAAAGTTCGATGTTATGGTCCCGGTAATAGTCTCTTAGGAAGGCTCGTGACTATAACAGGAAAGGGAAACCAAAATGTCAGTGGTCTACTCAGAACTCACCTTTTCCTCCCATTATTCATCCCATTATAGATCATTCTATCATAATCTATTAACAATCTTAGTAATACATTATTTCTTTCAAAGGGTTACTATGCTTTTTTTGGGGGGAGGAGGGGCAGGGACAGCTAGGTAGCATGGTGGTTAGAGCACCAAGCCTGGAGTCGGAAAGATCTGAAGATCTCCGACATGGACTAGTTCGGTGACCCTGGCCATGTTACTTAACCCCTATTTGCCTCAGTTCTCATCTGTAAAGCGGTGACACAAAGGAGAAGGAAACAGCAAACCGCCACAATATCTTTGCCAAGAAAACCCCATGAAGGGGTCACGGAGAGTCAGACACAACTCATCAACAACAAATCCTTTTTTTGCCTCGCTCCCTAACTGAATTCTTTTGGACCACTGGGTCTGTGACTTCACTGGTATACTATGAAACTCCTAATAAGGAAACTCCCTCCGCAAAGCTGATCTTATCTGTTCTACAATTTACAGGCTCAGAACACAGTCTGAGGCAAAGAGAGCCTTAAGCGATTTGCCCAGGATCACAAAGCCGACCTGCAGAAGAGGTAGAACTTGAACTCAGTAAAGACTCAGTAAAGGCTCTTTACAGACCATGGCCTGTCTATCCCAAATGGATTTGAAAGTTAACTAGGGGTAGAGACTGTCTGGCATTTCTTTTGCTATCTGACCACAGAAACTGGGGAATCAAAATTAATAGGGCAGCTAGGTGGAGCAGTGGATAGAACACGGGGCTTAGAATCAGGAAGACTCATCACCCTGAGTTCAAATTCGGCTTCAGACACTTACTATCTGTGTGACTGTGGTCAAGTCACTTAACCCTGTTTGCCTCAGTTCCTTATCTGTAAAATGAGAAGGAAAAGGCAAAGCACTCGAGTATATCTGCCAAGAAGACTCCAAATGGGGTCACGAAGAGTCGTGAGAGTCACACATAACTGAAAGGACTCGACAACAACCAAAAAATACGCACAGAACTACTGCTATAGTCACTGGGTAAGGTACAAAATTTTTCAAAGAAATGGTCCCTGCCCTCAAGAACTTATAGTCTAGTAGGATGACAATAATAATAATATTATGATGATGACGATGATGATAGCTAACATCTATATGGTACTTCAGGGTCTACAAAATACTTCACATACGTTCTAAACCAAGCCACCTGAACTCTGGCCCTACTGCTCCCCTCCCTCTTCTCACAAGAAATTAGGCTCTGCCCCTGAAATCCATGCTAGACACATGAGCTTTTACTTTATCTCATCCTAGACCAGACCACCCTATTGCCAAGCAGTTCCGGAAACCATGCCTAGCTTCATGCCCTCACCTTTTTACCTCTGGCCCCTCTTTATGCATTTTCTTCCCCATTAGAATGAAAGCTCTTGCTTGTTTTCATTTGTATTCCCCCAAAGTTTAGTGCAGTGGATGGCACATAGTAAGCACTTAATAAGTGTTTATTATGTGATAAGTTTGTTAGAGGGGTGCAGAATAAAGTGCTTTTATGTGAAATCCAAGCAGAAGACCATCATTACTCATGGTGGGGAGATGAAGTAGGACACAATTGAACTGGGCTTCAGCAGATGAGTAGGAATACTAAAGGCAAAGGGAGGGCATTCAAGGCATAAAGATTAGCATGACAAAAAGCCCAGGGGCAAGAGAGCATAGGGCATATCTGGGGGCATAAACTAGTATAGTCTTTCTTCCTGTACTAGTATTTCTGAATAAATACAACCTCCAAGGAATTCAAATAAGATTCAAGAAACAGGGGCAGCTAAGTGGTGCAGTGAGTAGAGCACTGGCCCTGGAGTCAGGAGGACCTGAGTTCAAATCCAGCCTCAGACGCTTGACACGTGTACTAGCTGTGTGACCTTGGGCAAGTCACTTAACCCCAATTGCCCTGCCAAAAACCAAAAGCCAAAACTAAAACAAAACGTTTTTCTTTCAGAAGGCCTGATGCACCTTCCTAAAAATCCCCATGATCTGAATTAACCTTGCTGCAGCATCACATCAGCCAATGAAGCAGCTCCAGCTACTTACATCCAAATCCATTTCTGGGTATTTCCTGCCTTTGCTTTTGCCCAAGCACTTGGTCTTCCCTCCTTCAAGCAGCTGGCACCAGAATCCTTTCTTTGCATCATACCTGCCGGGACAGAGAATACATTATCTCTATCCAACCTATCTCCCCCACAAGACGGACATTTTCTTATAGAGTACAATTCAAACCTAGGGCCCTAGAGATAGACTGAGCACTTCAGCATGACAGAGACAAACGAGGAGCAGTCTTCGTGATGTTATGGGACACTGGACTTGGAAGTAAAAAGGTCAGGGTTCAAGTTCTGGATCTGTCACTTGGATCTATGGATCTTGGACAAGGGATATCATTTCTCTGGGCTTCGGTTTCCACATCTGTAAAAAGGGACCAAATGTACTACTGACCTCACAAGGCTGTGAAGAAGTCCTCCGTTAACCTTGAAATGCTACAGAAAAGTAAACAGCTATCATCATCATCATCTTAGGAGACAAGATAGGAGTACGCCTAGAAGGCTTATGAATTATAGCATCTTTAGGAACAGATCAAAGCTATAGAGAAAGAATGGGCACCAAATGTCCCCCAAAATAAGGATTATTAATAGGGGAGGACAGAAACATTTAAACCAAAAATGGAAGAAAAACTGACAAGTGTAGAAGAGATCTAGGCTGACAACATCTCAGCTACAAAGGTGAGCTTTTCTTTTTTAAAAACTGATGGGATCTTTGGAGAGATGGGGCAAGTACGGATGTGGAACCCTGCATGTACTATGGACTTCATCAATGTCCGGTTACTTTTGCTAAACTGTTTTTTTGTGGGGGGTTTTCCCCCACCTCTTTTTTACTCTTTGTTTAAAAAGATGGCACTCTAAGTTGGGTAAAAGGAAGGAAGGAAGGGATAAATTGAGAAATAAAGTGATATAAAAACAAATGGTACATTTTCTCAAAATAAGCTGAAGAGACCTTGGATCAAAGAATATCAAAGCGGGAAGAGCCTTAAGAATCATACCACCATGCCTCTCATTTTACAGGGGCAGAATCTGAGGCCCAGAAAGAAGCAACTGACCAAAGGTCCCAAAGTGAGTCAGTGGTACAACTAAAATCCAGATTTCCTGACTCCAACTTCTGGGATTTCTCCCAAGTTGCTTTACTATATTCAATGACATACACATATAAGAGAGAAGACTCCTAGTAAATGAGAAGCCAGATGTGATGGGAGTCTTTCTTCTATCCATAGGCTCCTGCAAAGGAGCTTACCTTGGTGTATGGTATGAGATGTTGGTTTACGCCTACTTTCTGCCAGACTGATTTCAATTTTTCCCAGCAGTCTTTGCAAAGCAGTGAGTTTGTACTCTGGTAGCTAGGATCTTTGGGTTTACCAAACACTAGGCTACTGTATTTATTTACTTATGAATGTTGATGCTCCTGCCAAGGAAACAGCTATACATCTTGGCACACAAGGGACACTCTGCCTATCCTAAAGAGGCCAGTGGGATCCAGCTACTCTGGCTCCAGAGCTTGGGGATGTGCTTCTGACACCAAAGCACAGAAGATAAGGGAGGGCAGATCAGAAGGATCCTTGGGCTTTGTGGTTAGGACAACACTCACACCAGAGTTCTATGGTAATCAATAATGTTGGTCACCCCGAGGAACTTCTGCACAGTATCCATCACTTTGGCGGGTTCAGTTCGGAGCAGTTTGCCATCCAACACCAGGATCTGAAAGAGTAGTAAAGAGAATCTTGTATGGTCCAATCCCATCTCCACCCCCTCCCTACCCCATAATCTGCCAGTGACTAACCAGTCGTGGCAGTGAGAAGGGTACTGGTTTCAAATCCTAAAAACTAGACTGGGCCAGCTAACTTTCTCCTAAATGGACAGTCCCATTAGACTTATCTTCAAACTAAGGCCATTCTGGCTAATGTAGAAATATGCTTTGCATGACTTCATATGAATAATGGGTATTGTATTTCTTAATTTCTCTATTAGTTGGGGGTGGGGCAGATAGAAAGAGGGAGAGAATTGGGAACTAAAAATAAATTTTTTAGAAAACAAAAAAACTAGGGCCCTTCCCAACTTCACAGAGGAAGGAGACCAAGACAAGAGAGAATATACTTGGAATCATGTATTGGGAGCACTAGCTGAAGGAACTGAGAATAAAAGTTTGGTAGAAGAGAAGGCTTAAGAGAACTACAAAAGCTGCCTTCAAAAATTTGGAGGGCTGTCATGTAAAAAAGGGATTAAACTATATTTTGCTTAGCTCCAAAGGGGCAAGACTTGACAACTTGGAAAGAAATTATGGAAATTCTGTACAAGTCACTGGTCCATATCAAATGAGGCAGCTAGGTGGCACAATGCATAGAGCGCTGAACCAGGAGTCAGGAAGACCTGAGTCCAAACTCAGCCTCAGATACCAGCTATGTGACCTTGGACAAGTCATTTAACCTCTTTGCCTCAGTTTCCTCAGCTGTAAAATAGAGATAACAACACCTACCTCCCAGGGGAGGCTCAAATGACATGTTTGTAAAGTGCTTTGTAAACCTTAAAGTGCTTATAAATAAACGCTAGCTACTATTATTTAGAGCTGGAAGAAATTTTAGAAGTCAATGAGTCTAACCCTCTCATTTTACAGATGAAAGTTAAGGGACGTGCCCAGGGCGGGAAAGCTATTAAGTATCTGAAGCAGGTTTTGAACCCAGGTCTCCCTGATTCCAAGTCCAGTACCCCATCGACGAGGCCACACTGGCGATTTCCAGCTCAGGTACAAGGCGGCTCAGCTGCCCTCTGAGACTGAATGATTTTCTAAGTCTAGGCCACTGAGGAAGGCTGAGATGGCTGTGTGTCCTGCGGGAAGTTTTAGGAAAGCAGACACAGGTGAATCCATACCTTTGCTTGTTCAGGATAAGAAACATTTTTCGGCCAGGCATCCAGTCCCTTAGAGAGGAACAACCAAGGGCACACGATGAGCTGCTAGTTTCCTGTACTTATCTGTACAGCTATGAAACATCTGATGGAAGCTGATACTTCAACAGGGTAACAGAGCCCCCCACCCCCACCAGGAGCTGGCTAACCCCTCTTTGAGGGAAAATACATCAATACAAATGAAAATGTTGGCACGAGTACATTGTGGGGATGGGACCCAGGGGCTGGGGAACATAAAAGGAGGAAAATCAGGGTAATAAGGAAACGGGACCATTATTTATTAAATACGTACTGTGTGCCATGCCCTAAGCTAAGAACTTGACAAATATTATGTCATTTGACCCTCACAACAATCCTGGGGGGCAGGTGCTGTTATTATTCCTGTTTTATAGTAGAAGACTACAATTAAGTGACTTGCCCAGGGTCATACAACTAGGGAGTATCTGAGGCTGGATTTGAACTCAGGTCTCCCAGCGCTCTTATCCATTGTGCTAACTGGCTCTATTTACAGGAGAAAGAAATAGGTATTTCAAAAAGAGGCAAAGGCTCAGTAGAGCTGGCCAAACTGGCAGAATAACAAAGCCTACCTTTCTTCCCATCTCCCTGTGAACTATCCTGTGCCTCCCAGTGTCTCTGCTATGTCCCATTCTATAAAGCTCTGGTCCCTAATGATGTCAGCTGACAACAAAGGGCAAATATTTAGGAAATGATTCCTCCTAATATATACTTCAGAGCAACTGGGTCACTGTGGGCTTGCTGATGCTGGGCTATCAATCAACCAACCAATAAACATTTATCAAGTGCCTACAATGTACTTAGCACTGGGATACAAAAGACAGAACCTGCCTTCATGGAGCTCACAATCTAACAGGGGAGACAGCACACAAACAAATATCATACGAAGCAAGCTTTTTACAGAATACCAAAAAAATTTAAAAAGGGAGGGCACTAGAATTAAGAGGAGTTGTTGAAGGCTTCCTGTAGAAAGGGGGTTTTAGTCAGGACTTACAGGAAGCCACTGGATTGAGTGTGGAGGGGGTGACATGCTTAGAGCTGTGTTTTAGGTAAATCACTTTAGTGGATGAATGGAGAACGGATTGGAGAAAGGAGAAACTTGAGGCAGGTAGACCCACCAAGCAGTGTATTACAATAATACAGGAGTTAAGTGATGAGGGCCTGCACTAGAGTCGTGGCATGTCCGAGGAGAGAAGGGGGCATATTCAAAAGAGGCTGCAAAGGTGAAATCATCAGGTCTTGGCAACAATGTGGCTATGGAGATGGGGGGGGGGGGTGGGAGAAAGTGAGGAGTCCAGGATGACTTCTAGGTCATGAGCCTGAGGGACTGGGAGGATGGCTTTGCCCTCCCTCTATAACAACAGGGAAGGGGGACGGTTTAGGGGGAAAGATAATGAGTTCTGTTTTGGATATATTGTGTTTAAGTCTACTGGAAATATCCAAGAGCTGGAGGCAAGGGGGATAGTATTACTCAGGCACCTCCAACATCAGCCACCCTTCCACTGTCCAAAGACAATCAATCTGCCTATGATCTAGCGTTCCCCTTTCAATAAGAAATCAAAAAGCCTTCAAGATCCAAAGACATAAATCTCCCTTGTTAGAGACATGGTGACATATAAAGGGGAGATATTTGAGGACTGTGTCCTAATATCCATATTTGAATCACTTCACCTGAGTCCCATACTATGCCAGAAGGATCTGACCGGGCGGGTACCTGGTTGGCATGGTAAGCGCTAAGCCAGTGCTCGATGTGGGTGGCATACCAGCCAGGAACAAGGCAGCGATTCTGAAGCGCCCGTAGCTTTGGAGAGGCATTAGGCCCTGCCGTGATCACTTCATGGAAGGTGTATTTCAGGGCAACTGGGTCATCATGGGCTCTCTGATGCTGTTGGGTAGCAAGAGACTCAGATTAGCTATGCCCACTCTTCCTACCCAGGACTTGGAACACCCCCACCAGCTGTGACAAAACCTAAACCAACCACTACTTCCTCCTCGTGAGAGACCACATTTTAACCAGGAGACACAGAGCGTAAAGAGGAGGCAGGAAGTCCTCCATCCTCCTCTAAACTCTAGGCGGAAAGCAGCCACGGGAAGTAACAGTGCCCTCCCCCTCCCATACAAAATATAATAACTCAAAGAAAAAAAGCAGTGGTCAAACACTCAGTGAAGCACCTTCCCGACACAAAGTCTTAAAGGAAGCTGAGAGGCAGAAGTGAGGAAGGAGGGCATTCCTAGCAAAAGCAAAAGCAGGCGCAAAGAAATTGGCAACCCCTGGTGCATGGCTCACCTGATACCAAGAATAGGCTCGGTCAGCTGGGTCTATGAGGATGGTGAGGATTTTGGCCTTGGGCAACAACGCAGCTGCCCGCTGTGGGGCCACCTCAGAATCAAAGTAGTTGGCGCTTTTCTCAAAGTAGAAGTCAGAGGTGGTGTTGGAGGGGATAGGGAAGAACTCCATGTACCTGTTCATGGCCCAAAGGGAGAGATTTTGATCTGGGCAGGAAGAGTAAAAGCAGGGGCAGAAGGATTGGGTCCCAATGGCAGCACCATGAGGATTGTAGGTTGGCTAGAGGGCTTTCCTGAGAATGAGAGCTGGGCGACATTTTCTCTTCCAGAGATGAGCTGGGAGCTTGATGGACATTCCACTGTCTCCCTTTCCCCATCCATCCCTTTTGGGGGAAGGCTGGAACGGTGGGATTTTAAGAATTTTATATGATCAAGGTATCCTACCTCTGGCATTGCGGATGGGGGCCAGAATTCAGGGAAAGATCCCCCACCTTTGCCCTGGAGGCAAGTCAGAGACAGGCCAAATAGGAAATGATTAAAAAGTTAGGAAACCTCACTGGATAAGACCTGGCTAGAGCCACATCAAAGACCTGAGGTTATCTCTCCACTGTATCACTAACTGATTACTCCTTTCTAGCCATGGGGGTTTCCATTACTCTCCTTACCTGATGGCTCCAGGGATACTAACCAAATAAAATACTTAGAAGGCCTCAGAAATGAGCACTTGGGGAAAGGAGATTTTTGCTCAATTACTACATTGGTCCAAGAATGTGTTTCAGACATCACTGCTTCTCTTGCTGTTATGGTTTCAGCTCCTGAGACCTAGGCATTACCACCCCGGCCTCTCGGGGATAGGGCTGCCTGTCTCTTCACAGCTTGCCTGAACTCTGCCCCCTTTTTTTCTACAACAGGAACCCCATCAGTTCGTAAACAGCTTCCAGATGCTTCCTGACACCAATGCAGAGCTTCCGATCTGACGTCCCAAGCTGGCCAACAAGATGGAAAGCTCCACTCACCAGTCTATGCCTTTGTGGTAGTTTTGGCCATTGAAAAACTGGATCTCCTCAAAGGTCTCTGGGCTTGGGTAGTTACTGCTCAGGTCGGGGTGCATTCCCAGGAACAGATAAAGGGCCGTGGTGCCTGCAGGATAGAGAAGGGGATAGTCCCTGGACCTCAGCGGTAGCATACTGAAGGAAGGACATCATACTAGGGAGAAGAGGAGGTATTAGGGGACCAATGTTCTTGTTCCCACTCCACCATTTAACTACCTGTATGATCTGGACCAAATTAGTTCTCTCTAGATCTCAGTTTCCTCATATTAGACCATGGGTCTTTTTTCTGTATCACAGACCCTTTTGGAAGTCTGGTGAAGTAAAAGATGCCTTCTCAAAATAATGCTTTTAAATGCATAAAATAAAATATGTGGGATTACAAAGAAAACCAATTATTTTGCAACATAGTTATCCAAGAAATTAAAAGTAAAAAACAAGGTCACAGACTTCAGGTACTCCTAAATGCCTAAATGTTCTCTAGTTTCTTACTATATGTCTATATACTCATGGCTACACATGGAAATCTGGCTTTAGTGAATAATGCTGGAGTGAACGTTTCCAGAATTTGAGAAGAAAGAACACCTCCAGGCAGTCGGTCACTCTAGAGGGCACCGACTACTCCCAAAGGTTTCTTCCCAAAGCAAAGCTCCTCCCTTTTACACCAAGAGACCCCTGGGAGATAACAAGGAGACTTCCCAGCAATCATTTAGTCTCAGAAATCTTCAGTGGTTCCAGCTGTCTCCCAAGTAAAGCTCAAATGTCTTCCCTTGGTATTCAAGAGTCTCTGCAAACTGGCTCATTATCTCATTATATTTTACCAGTCTTACTTCACATGACCCACCTCCACAAACTCTATAGCCCAGAGAAAATGTCCCCTGAACAAACCAACTGATTTCCTGCTTCGGTGGCTAGGCTCACACAAGTGCACTCCATAGGGCTTTCCTTTTCTCTCTTTGCCTGTGAAATTCCCCCTATCCTTTAATGCTAGAAGGACTGGGAATTTAAGAAAACTTCAAAGGGCTAGGTTGTATCAATCGACAGAGTGCATTTTTTGAACCCATAAAGAAAATGAGAGGTAGGATGATGAAAAGTTTTATTTCGAAGTAAAAATCTTTTGTCTCAATTAACATGCCTGGCTGGTTCTTCTTCTTCTAGTCCAACTCAAACACCACTTTCTCCAGAACACCTTTCCTGATCCTTCTGCTGGATAAAACCCTCTTCTTTGGGCCTCCCACAGCACTTTGTACTTGTCTGATGCGCCTGTCATGTAACACTACATGTTGTAGTCATCTGTGTTTGTCTTTTTCCCCTATGAGAAGGGCTCAGTGCTCAGTACACAGGGGCTTGAGTTGTTACTCAGCTTGGGTAGTAGTAGCGCATGTAGATTCAGTCAACAAACTAAGATTCAGAGAAGTCCTATATCCTATCATGATCGTCCCAGGTACACATCAGGGAAGCCAAGCCAGCCAGGCTTCAGGGGCACAGAGGCAGGCATACCTGTTTTTTGGGGTCCAATGATTAAGAGTTTTGGGAACCGGTCACATGTCTTTTCCTTTGACCAGATGTCTTTGTGCCGCTTGTCCTCACAAGGATCCTTAAAAGCAAGAGGACAAACATCACGGAGTGGGGAAAAACCTTGTCTTTTGTTCTACCTACACCAAGGGTAAAACCTTTTTGTGTGTCACTGACCCCTTTGGGAGTCCGATGAAAGTCTATGCATCCCTTCTCAAAGTAATGCTTTTAAATGCATAAAATACATCAGTTTGTAAGGGAAACCAATTATACTGGTTATATATTGGATATATACTGAAAGCTTTATATTATGTAAAATATATAAAACTTTCAAAATAATAAATATATTATGTATAAACACATATGTATTCTGATGAAACCTATGGGCCTCTTCTCAGAATAATGCTTTTGAATGCATAAAATAAATAAGATTATAATGGAAACCAATTACATTGAATACTATATATAATACTGATGTTAATATATCATACATAATTTTAATATACATGTGCTTATATTTTTTAAATTCACAGATCTCAGTTTAAAAACTCCTGCTCTATACCTTGAGCAGCTAGTTTGTTCTACTCCTATCATACTCTGCTTGGTATCAGTGAACTTTTCTCTTCCTTTACTACCCCCAATACCCAACTGTAAGTACTGAGAGGCTGAAAACTGACCTACCTTGGTATCTTGCACAAAACCCAGCACACTGACCTTTAAAAGCACTCATTCAGGAAACGTACGTTCTGGCTTTGGCAGTGGGTACATACATGGGTCTGGAGCTTGAGCTTTCCAACACCACCCGCAGGTGGAGGGATGAGGAATGCCCCTCGTCCTGTCTCATGACTCTCCCACTAGTACTAACCCCCATCCTGGGACGCTGAGCCTCACTTCCCCTACCTGCCACAGGGGGTCTTTCTCCTCAGAAAAGATCTGAAAGTATCGTTGAGCCAGCTGGACTGGGGGCAGCGTCTGGAGCTTCAGGTTGGTCCAAGAGTGAAGGAAGCGCACCAAGTGTTTGAAGGTATACAATCCCAGACGATCATTCCCATAGTTGGACAGGTGGGTCATGAAAATGCTGATCTAGTGAGAGGGGAGAGGGGAGAGGATAAGCAAGCACCTCTCAGCAAGAGAGGCATGAACTCCCACCACTTCCAATTCAGACCAAAGTGTGCCAAAGACAAACAACTCATGAGCCGGTTGATATTGGGGGAGTCCTTTCCCCTCTAATTCTAAAATCAGAGTACTGGACTAGATAAGTATTTCCTAAACTAAGAATGGCACAGAACATTCTTGGAGCCAACATGGGGGCTCACCCCATGATCCCTGCTACCCCGAAGGCTGAGGCTGATGGTTCTCTTGAGCTGGGGAATTCTGAGGTGCACTGGGCGAGGCATCCTCATCCAATTCAGCATTGATACAGTGGACCCCTGCAAGAGGGCGGCCAAGAGGCTGACTAAGGAGGGCTAAGCTGGAAAAGAAGCGGGTTTAAGCTCCTATGCCAATCAAACAATCAAGGTGTGACCGTGTCCCGCATTTCCAACCTGGGTAATATAGGGAAGTCCAAAAGTTTTAATTAAAAATAAAAATAACCATTATTGGGTCTCATATGTATGAAGTTCTTAAGTGCTGACCAGGGCTGGTAAAAGGAAATATTTTTGGTGTAAGGGGAGGAAGGGAACAGTTGACCAAATTCAGAGGCAAAATGAAACAATTTTTAATATCAAAAAATTCACCATTTTTGATATTTTGATATCAAATAATTCCATATTTAATGTTTGACAATTGAAAGTAACAGTAGTGATCTCTACTATCCATTCCAGCTCTGATGTTCTAGGTTCTGACATTGTTAATAACTGAAATTCCATGCTCTTAAGATCCCACCTGGCTCTGAACATCTATAAATGAAGAACATGGTGCCTAGAAAGAGCCCTGGACATGCTGGCATTGAACTCTACTTTTTACTAGTCAGTCAACATGCATTTATTAAACAATTACTGTGTGCTGGGCACTGTAGCAGAAAAGATAAAACGAATCCCATGAATAAGACTGCCAGGCAGGGACTATGGAATTATTCCTTAAAGCAAAAAATATATGGATAGCTCACATACTTTATATACACATAAATATACATGTATACACACAGGTACATAAACTTACATACATATATATCCTAATTACACACACATATGTAATGGCAAGAAAAGTGGGACTTTTTGATGTTTTTTTCTCTTGGAGTGCTTCTCAGCACTAAGGCAATCAAGTGCCTTTGACTGAACCTTGCCTTTGATTGAATCAAGAGTCTTTCATGACCTGCTTAAGTCACAAGAAAGCCCAAGTCACATGAGTTTGAGTCACATAGTTGTGATGCCCTCTGACCCTGAAGAAGTGTATATACACTCTGAGGTTAGCATTTTGCTTTGGGGGCGCACTCATTGGAAGAGTGTTCCTGTGATTTGGCCAGACGAGACTGGGTAGCGTTCAAGGACCACCCCCCCCACCCCACCCCCCACTCCTGCCCCCCGCCACCTCCCCGCTCCCAGCCCCGCTTTGAAAACCCAGATGTTGGTGGTTCTCTCTCTCTCTGGTAACTATGTTCATATTGCTATGGTCATACAGAAGCCTGTCTGTTGATTTGTGTTATTTTTTATGTTTGTAATTTGTATTTGCTCTGAAGTTCACGGTGCTGACTATTTCCTCTGAACTAAGTGAATGAAATAAGTATGTTTAATTAAAGTGAGACTGTAAACCCCTTAAAGTTGCTTTCCTCAGAAAAGTAGATCAAAGAATCTGTGTTAGCAGCCCTCCTGTGTGCTGGTGGTGTTGGTCTTACACCTCCAAGCAGCTGCTAGCAGCATTGTTGTTACAACATATATTCACATGCATGTGTGTAAAAACATGCCTACATGTATTTACATATGTGTGTACAATGATACAGACATAAATTTATGTGTATGGGTACACATGTGCACGCACACACACAAACACATACTACAGTGAGGGAAGAGACGAGTCCAAGACAGCATGTTTCAACCAAATGTTGAAATGAGTAAAACAGACAGCAGGACAAATTAAATGGGAAGAGAGATAAGTGTGTGATCAGTGTGTGTGTGTGTGCGCGCGCACGCACGTACACATCTCATACACGTAGGTTATAATATTTTAATATATATAATATTTTAGAAGGCAAGGCTTGAGAGCCGCAGTGAATAGAACCAGCCTTGGCATCAGGAAGTCAAAGTCCCTCCTCCAACACGTACCAGCTGGGCAGCCCTGAGCAAATTCCTTCCTTAGCCTCTCAGTGCCCCAGGCAGCTCTCTAAGACTAAGTTACAAAGGAATTGCTGAAGTCCCTGCCCTGGTGGAGGGAGATATCAAATTGGGGATTTCCTAGACCTGTGAAATCTTGGTTTTGGTTGTTTTGTTTTTTAAGGCAAGTGTTGCTATTATCTATAGCGTTTTATATGTTAGGGATGAGGAAATGAGGGACCAGAGAAATTAACTGACTCACCCAGGACTAGAATTCTGATCTCCTGACTCCCCACCCATTTCTAATACACAGAACTATGTCCAGCCCACACCGGAGCCCACAGGGCACCCTTGGCCTTGGCCACAGACAGAACTGAGGCTGCCAAGGACCCCATCAGGCTGCAGTAAGGAGGCTGGCACTCACGGGATTGAGCAGCACAGTGAGGAAGAGCTCTCCCCCATTGATGATTTTGTCCAGTTCGCTGGAGCCTCCGGGGTACTCATTGTAGAATATGGTGTGGGTAAAGAGGCCACAGGTCTGTCGGGGAAGGACCTAAATGGGGAAAGGAAGGAGAAGAAAAGGAATTGGTACCTTGCTAGCAGGGGCAGATCTTGAGGCACAGTTCAACTAGACAGATGCCCTCTACTCCACAAAAACAAGAAGTCTCCAGACTGGGCCAGGGAGTTCTGTCCATGGTGGAGGGTTTTCCTTCAAGCCCATCAAAGCAACCACTTTCCCAGTGGGAGTGGACCAAGCATGGGTCTCCTAATGAACTGGCTGGGGCACCCAGGCTGGCAGCGCCCAGGAACAAGGTGGCAGAAGCAGCAGATGCCCCAGCACAACCCTCTCCAAAGAAGGTCCCCAAGTAGTCTGGACAACCCTTTCTATGCCACAATAAACAGGCTCGTTACCACTGACAACCAAGAACAGAGTTTTAGGATAACATCGAAGAATAGGGCAAAGATGACTCGACACATCACCTATTGAGAAGTACCACCCACTTCCCTGTGAGTGTCTGACCCTTCTAGCAAACAGGAAGCAGGCAATCTTCATTAACCTACCATGATCCCGTTGTGGATGAAGCCACGGCGGTAACGAGCAGGCTTCAGGTGGGGATACTCCTCTGTGCTGGTCACCCGGATGTCCCACACCTGCTTCCAGGCCTCATAAAGCTGCATGTGCACAGGGTACACACCGGAGTGGTGGGGGGCCACAGCATAGCCCATGTCGGTGGGGATCCCATGCTCCTACAACCAGGGATGGTGTGAGGGAGGGCAGTGAGCACAGTCATTGGGAAGGTCCTTTCCCTCAAGGCCTTGGCTTCCCCTTCTACTGTTAGTAGTTACATACCAAACACACTGAAGGTGACAGGTTTCTCCCCCAAATCGAGGAAACAAGATACAGACATAAGTTCATAGAACTAGTGCTAGAAGGAATTTCAAAAGCCATCTAGTCCACTCCTCTTTACAGATGAGGAAACAGGTTCAGGGAAGTTAAGTGCCCTACCCAAGGCCACACAGGTGGTAAACATCAGAAGCAGCATCCGAACCCAGGTCCTCCATCTACCTAGAACCAAAGGTCTTTCAAATGTATCTCTCTGCCACTCCTAAGCAATGTTTCTGAGTTGGAGGAAAGTCTTTTTCCGGGTCTTGGAAAACTGGTTTAGTTTAAGATCTGAAGCAGACACAGCTTCCTGGGTCAAATCCCATGTCCTACCTCCCATCTGGATCCTGATCTCAAGGGCCTCACACCAGTCTCTTCTCATACCAGGTCTCAAAAGTCACCTTTCACATCTGCTCCTTCAACTACTTTCTCCCAAAAGGTTCCAGTCAAACCCCAGATCAGACTTCTGATCATGGTCTTCCAAATTCTTCAACCGGCAGCATCACTGTCCTCTCCTCCACTCTGTCCAGCTCAGGGAAATCCCATCCAGAAAGCTACCACCGGTACCCTAGTACCCTCCCTAACCCCCCTGACTCTATTATGATTCCATTCAAAATATTCTATGTGTCCCATCAGTGATGACTAGCTGAATACCAAACCTCTCTTGTTTTTATATTTATTTTTACAAATACACACACACACACACACACACAGCTTAGCAGAGACCAATTCTGGGGTCTACTGTCCATACCCCTTGCCCCAGGCTGCCTTGACCCATCCTTATTCTCTCCAGCCCAGAGCCTGTTTGTGCTCGAGTGCTCTAGCTGTGGCTCTGAGCTAGAGTTTCTAGGGAACCCCATTCCTGGAGTTCTAAGCCACCATTGTCTCCCCTCCTTGTCCAACACTGATCTCAAATAGCTTCCAAAGGAGACTGACAAGGTTTCTGGCTGCAGCATTCAGCAGTAGTGCAAACCCAGGGGATTACTCTAAATTGGTCATCTAAAACTGGAATCAGGTTGAGAACAGAAGAGCCTGTTTCAATGGATGGCTAATGAGGCAGAAGAGCAAGAGGCCTAAGCAGGGGAGGGGGAGCCAATGGCACAATCACCAACCCTCTGCCACCTCTGCCCAGGCTCCCTTGGGCCTGACACTGCCAGCCCTCGAGGCTCTCAGAACAACCAGTCCTAAGTGGGGAAGAGATCTATGTGATCTCTGGACAAACAAGGTGACTCAGATCCCACCACTTACGTGTCTGGTAGGTGTGGGACAGACATACAACATGAAAAATTAAAACACCTCCCTTTGAGCCGCTCCTTCCCCACAACCCATTAGTGGACAAAAGGAATAATGAAACTCTTTTAGATATTTCGCATATAAACAGTCGTGACCGTATATTTGTTTGAACAACCTATTAAATCCAAAACAAATCTATTTCCTCTCATTTCTCCCTCCCATGAAAATAAAAAGATCAAATTACGTCCCTTTTCCAAGCCCCACCTCCCTCAAAGAAAGGACCCTTGATCCCACCTTCCTCTTGCTTTCTAGGGAACGCATCCAGCTCTCTACTCATTCACCTTCACATCCGGTCACAGACTGGCTTGGACTGTCCCTCACCGTTAAATGAGTGTGAATCTTCCCTCTTCAGCTAAACTATGAGCAAAGGCCATAGCCCCATCCTTTCTCTCCCCCGGCAGGGCCGAGTACACACCCTGAGTGGGGTATCGAGGAGCAGGGTAAGGTTGGGGGGAGAGGAGGGGAAGGGCCAGGACGCACCCCAACCCAGAGAAGGGGTCTTACTCACGACAGCGAACTTCTTGTTGAGGGCCATCTGCTCAGCCAGGACAGACTGATTATGGAAAAGGTGGGGCTGCATGTGACTCCACATGTGTGGGAACCACCAGAACTCCTTCACGTAGGACAAGAGCAGGTCGTCACCGTCATCCTCGGCGTCTGTACCTGGTGATGTCATGTCATGTCAGGTCAGGTCACACCCTGGCCAGCCTGGCCATTGGGGGAGTATGTGAAACCAACAAAAGCCAAGGAAAGTCAGCCTTAAGATCAAGTTCGCAACATGGGAACTGCAGACTACGGACCGAGGTGGGACAGAGAGAAAGGGACAGAGTTGTGAAACCCCATAAACAAGGGAAAAGACTAAATAATATATAGCATACTATATGCATTACTGTTTTTCAAATAAAGATATAATTTTTAAAAGATAAAGTTTTTTTTAAAGCAGAATCATAGCTTTAGAGCTGGAAGGGACCTCAGAGGTTCAAATATGGCCTTCTACTTACTAGCTGAGTAACCCCTAGGCAAGCAAATCACTTAGCCTCCATTTGCCTCAGTTTCTTCATCTGTAAAACGGGGATAATAACGGTACCTACCTCCCAGGGTTGCTGCAAGGATTAAATGAGAGTATTTATAAAGTGCTTAGCACAGCGCCTAGCAAGTAGGCACGATATAAATATTAGTTATTATTATCATCACTACCAAGGTCATACGAGTAGCAAGTATCAGAGGATTTGAACCCAGGCCCTCTGACTCCAAAGCAAATAGTCTTTTCATCATTGTACTACACTGCCTCCTATAGGCTTTTAGAGGTGAAATATATTCTGAATAACAGTGCTCATCGAACAATATCTACTTTTAATTACCCAAACTAATTTGAAGGGTAGGGAGGGGCAAAGATAACCTCCAAATCACGCCTATTTGGTTTGGGAATATGGTCTAAGATTTATTCCCCCAACAAATTTACCTTTCTCATTAGGTTCTACCTGCCTCTGAGATTTCAAATAGGATTGTCTGGCCCCCCCACCCCTGCCGGGCCCAGCACACATATAAACACCCCAACTGAGAGCAGGGGATCAGGAAAAACTCCTGACACCTGCTGAAAGAGCAGGGACCCGGTGTGGGCTGGGGTACCCAGGAGGGCCGATGCCAAGGTAACAGCGCCAGCACATCCAGGCCCAGCTGAGGCACAGACCAGTCAGGGCGCATAGACAGACAGCAGGCGCATCAAATGTGAACCATGAACCCCTGCTTCCTGAGATTAAAAATAGGTGAAAAGCTACACCTTTCCCTACCACCTGATTATAGCAGAGACTTCAGGAGCAATACATGCACCAAGGGAAGTACGTTTGCTTTAAGGACCAAAAGAACTAATACATTCCCAAGGGACCCATTGTCAAGTCAACTGAGTGCTGTGGGTTGGGGGGAGCACTGCAAGCCAACACTGAGATGTGACAAACAAACCAAGAAAGCTCAAGCCACTTCAGGAGGCATTAGAAGAGCCATTGGCGTATATTTTACAAGACAAGGAAGATGATCGATCAATCGATCTACTGTTCCACTGCTCTTTGCTTTTGATCAAACCACAACTGGAGTGTTGGATTCAGATGCAGGCATCCTATGCAAACACTGACAGCCTGAAATGTATCCAGGAGGGAAAACCACATGGACAGAGGACTGAAAAAAATACCATCAAAGGAACAGACTAGGGATGCTTGGCTCAAAGGAGAGAAGACTTCAGGGGGAATGTGGTCACTACTGCCAAATATATCCAAAGGCTTCTCCTCTTAGAGGGATTAGATTTATTCTGAATTACCCACAGAGAACTAGGAATGATAGGTGAGAGTTAGAGGGCAGCAGATTCACAGAACTGCAGAGCTTGGGAGGGACCTCAGCAACCCTCCAATGGAACGCTGACCCTCGAAGACTCTCCACCAGGCCATACCAGACCAGTGTCTGCTTGAAGACCTCCAGAAAACCCAGCCCCCTCTGCTTTTGGATGGCTCTAATTGTTAGGAAGTTTTCTCCTCTCTTCCAGCTTCTATTTGATGCCTCACAACTTCTACCCACTGCTCCTCGTTCCAACCTCTGGGATCAAAAGGAACAATTCTAATCTCTGTCTTCCACGTGAGAAGCCCTTCAGATATCTGAAGATACCCTTCAAGTCCTCTCCTCTCCTCCCCATCCTGGCTGCCATTCTCTGTACATTCTCTAATTCAATATAAGAGAAGACTTTCTTAACAATTAGAGCTAACAGGCTGCCTGGTGAGAGAGTGAGTGAGCCGCCCATCATTGGGAGTATTCTAGCATAAGCTAGATCACCCTAAAAATGAATATTAAAAATTGTTTTTACATGTAATTGGGAAAAATATTATTCAAAAAATAAGGCTGGACGAAAATGATGAAGGGTCCCTCTCTATCCTGTTAGTCTATGATTCTAAGATTCTGTAATTTTATAACAGTTTATCCCCCCTCCTATGTCTCCCTCTATCCCTTCAGAAAACCCAACCTTGGGCCTCTTCTTCCTCTCCCTCATCCCCAAGTTAGTCAATCTCTCCCTCACAGCTCAGGAGGAAGCTCATGGTTCTTACAAGCGATGCCTGCACCGATACTTTCCTTGGGAAGGCAGCGATATCTGTCATCTCAAGGCTACCCTTCTCCCTGTGCCTTTCTGTGATCTGCAGCCACTACATTTTTCCCAGCATGCACCATCATCGCATCCTGGAACATGCCCTATACCCAACTTCCCCAGTCAGGTGAGTTCAGTCACCTCTCAGGGGTCTGTTCTAAGCATTTACCACCACTCTCTTTCCTCTAACATCTATATCTGGGTCCCAAACTGCCAAGAGGTTAGCAAAGCAGGCACTGATGAGGTCAAACATGTGCCACAGGAACACGTCCAGATGTGGGCCGCAGCTCAGACGTCAGTGATTAGTTCATTGTCTGTGTCTCTTGACAAGTAATCCACAATCAGCCTAAACAGGCAACTCCTAATCAAATATCTACTGCTGGGGGATCCAGTTCTATGATTGAATCTGTATAGGAAACTCTACCAACACAACTTAGAGTCGAGTTGACGGGGGAGTAGGAGGTCAAGTGACTTGTCCTGAGTCTCAATGCTACTTATCTGAGGCCAGACTTGAAGCCAGGTCTGTCTGACTACAGGGCCTGCATCTTTTTTCTTTTTTAATTTCATTATTTTTAAACCATTTTTGAATACTATTTTATTTTTCCCAGTTATGTGTACAAGCAATTTTTGACATTCATTTTTAAAAATTTTGAGTTCCAAATTCCTCCCTCCCCTCTCCCTGAGAGGGTAATCAGCAATTTGATATAGGTTTTATACGTGTGCAATCATTCTGCTCTCTTTTCCTACTAGACTTTTTATTCTGGTCCAGACCTGGGATTTTATTCATGTAGGAAATCCTCCACGAGAAAACGTTCTCTATCGAAGCAGATCAGCACCTTCTCTGCACTCAGAGCCTTAGAGTGGCCCACGGTCCTGAGAGTTTAATGATACCCTGGGTCACACAGTCAGTGTGTGTCAGGGGCAGGACTTCACCCAAGTCTTCCCGATTCCCTCTATTCTTTTACTATCAGTGTTGCTGACTCAAACCCTTCATGAGATTTCTGTCCTCCTCCTTAGCTGCTTTCCACCGGACAGATGTCAGTCTGGGGGACAGAAAAGGAGATTTATCCCCACCTCCAAATCCTTCTTTGGTTAAGGGTTGGGCGGGGAGAAACAACAGGTATAGAATGCTACATGTAACACCCGGGTTAGTTGTGCAGGACTTTTCTTCCCCTGTCTTACTCTTCATTACTATACCCGTATTATTATTTATCATTTGGTATTACTCTTTGTCACGGGAGGGAGGATACAGTGGGATATCTTAGGTATTCTAAAAAGATATCAGCACAAATCTGTTTGTTTGGATTTTTAAGGGAGATTTAAAGTGACCTAAGGAGTAGTCCTTCCTAACAAGCACACACGCCCACTGGGAAGCAGCTAACAAGACCAGTGCTTCCTCAATCTAAGCAAACACAGTAATTACCATCCAGAGACATCCAAAAGGAGACAACAACCCAGGGAGAGCCAAGCCACAAAACTGTACCTTTCTGCTGCCCACATGGCTTGCCATGTAAAAGCCTAAATGAACAGATCCTTGGAAAGGCAAATCAGGGATCGTTTACTCCCCCTAATAACTGTGAGTACGCCAGCAGGGCTTCTAAGAGGACTCCTGCATGCCAGAAGCATAGAGAGTCTCTCTCCGTAGAATCCCAGAACAGGAGCATACAATGCACTGGGTCTAACCCCTTCATTTTAGAGAGGGAAAAACTGAGGCCTAGGGAAGCGACTTGCACAAGGTCACACCATGAGTTACGGACAGAATGGTGCTCCTGCTCCTCCATCTCAATTTCCCTCCTGGAGACAACCCACTGGGAGCCTCAATCTCTATCTTGATTCCAGGATCATCCTCAAAGGCTGGGTCATCCACACTGGGCCTTGCTCAATTGGAATAGGGGTGTTTAGAAGCCCAAGATCCCAGGGCTCACAGAACGCAGATTCATAGTGCGGGGTGTGAGCTCAGCTCAAGAAGGTAGCAGAAGCCACTGAACTGAGCGGATCTCAGGCCAGTACAGGGGATATCCCCCTGAGCTTTTGTTTGGTGGAGTCATGTATGCTGCCAAAAACCAGGGCCTGATATCTGCCTCCTTAACATCCTAGACACCCCCCATCACGCTGAGTTGAAATTAGCATGGGGGACGTAAAGTGCTGGATGTATCTACACCTTGGGCTAAAGGTACAGGTGAGGGAGGTTTTCATGGGCCAGGTCACAGCTCTAACACACTTCCTTACCTGTGTGGAAGAATTTCCCTGAGTACCCCAGGTTGAAGGTGAAGTTTGGGATGTGTGTGCGCAGTTCATTCTGGGTGTCAAAAAGGGCCTAGGTAAGAGAGAAGGAGGAAAGGATGAGAGTTACTCCTGCCCCCTCACCCAGCTGCTCACCAGGCTCACTCCCACCACCCACTCTTGATTACAGGCACTCTGTCTTCCTTCTGTCCTTTCCGCAGCCCTGAAAGTGCACTCAAACTCAGGCTCTATTACTCCTTCCATTTTCCAAAGGTAGGGGAAATGAGGACCCCAAAAGGGAATGGACAATGCACAGAAATCAGTAACAGGACCTAGTGTGACTGACCCAGCCCCACCCCACTGAGTGGTATCTGCACGAGGGGTCACAACTTGCATTCGTCACAAGAGGGAAGGGGCTTCAGATATGGCAGGAAGGAATAAGGTAAGACAGCTGGGTGTACTTCCTCACAATGTGATGTAGATGCTGCGACATTTCACTGAATCACAGATAAAGATCCCTTAGAGATCCTCTAGTACAAATCCAACCCCTCCCTGCTGGCCACTTTTGGACTGGGATAAACCTGAGACCCCCAGAGGGGAAGTAATTTGTCTAAGGTCACATAACAAGTTTGTACCAGAACCAGGACTAGAACCAAGGCCTCCTGATTCTAAATCCAATGCTTTTTCCAATGCATATACAGGGTCCCGCCAGGGTCCTTCCAGTGCACAAACAATACCTCGGCCTGGGCCATTCACTAATAGGTCTCTCAGGAGTCCTCCCTCACAGGCTAATGCGGCGGCTCCTGGTTCAGATGCCAAGGCCCCCATCCATACCTTCACGTCCTCCACCTTCATCCGGGTGCCCTCCTTGCCCACAAAAATGTCATCGATGTCCACCAGGATATAGCGGTCCAGGGGCAATGAAAGGCGCTTGCCAGTGAGGAAAGCGACAGCATCCACAAAGACCAGCTTATGCAGCCAGAAGTTGAGGTTGTTGCCGAAGAGCACTCGCTGGATGCCATCGTGCAGCCCCAGGTCCTGCACCACCGTGGTGTGCAAAGCCGCACCGACGCTGAGGTGGGGGATGGACTCGGCCGACTTGGTCTTGGCCAGCAGCACCGGCTCGTAGGTGGAGTGGTTGGACTGGAAGACGGTCCAGTCGTCCCCAGGCAGGAGGCCCTTCTCTACCTCGCTGGGCCGGGTCACATACAACAGTGGGGACTTGGGGTTGATGCTGCAGTCCTTCAGGCCCAGGTTCGAATGGAGGAAGAGAGGGAAGCCCTTGAGCTGAGCACTCAACAGGCTATTCTCATTGGCCTGTAGGGAAGGAGAGAACAATAAGGGACACGGGAGAGAGAACATTGACTGGCTTATTTATGCCTTACACATAACCATGAGGAGTCTGGCAGCACCCTGGCAAGGTGAACACCTACACCTTCTGAGAGGTCACGTTCTAAATGTCTATAAAGGGTTTTCCTCATAGAAACCTTCCAAGTTAGGCAGCTAGTAAATGTCAGAACCAGGACTAGAACCCAGCGCATCCTGACTCCAAGTTCAATGCTTTCTGCACTACACATCACTATGCTTCCAGAGACAGTCAGTCAACAAGCATTTATCAAGCACCTACTCTGTGTGAGACACTGCACTCACAGCAGGGGTCTCGAGACAAAGAAAGAAAACAGTGCCTGCTCTCGAGAAGCTTATGTTCCAAAGGGGAGAAAACATGTAAATACCGAGGTACGTACATAGTTATACAGAATAGATGAAAGGAAACCTCAGAGGGGAAAGCACTAGCAGGTGGGAAAAGCAGGAGGGAACTCCTGTGGAAGATAGGATTTGAGCTAAGTCTTAAAGGAAGCTGAGAGGCAGAGGTAAAGAGGGAGGGCATTCCGGGCAAAGGCAAAAGCCTGTGCAAAGGCATCATTTTTTGGCAACCCCCTAAAACACAGTGCCCTGAGCAGCCCCCTGGCTTGCCAGGGTCTTAGAATGGCCTTAATAATGGCTGGAATTTAGACGGTACCTATGATTACAGAGACTCCTACCTCACTGGATCCTCACCCCAGTCCTGTGAGATAGGTAGTGCATTATTCCCCTTTCACAAAAGAGCTAATTGAGGTGCATGGTGAGAAACTGACCTGCCTGCCTCGGAAGAGCAAGGACATGGCAGTCAGGCCCAGCTCTCCTAACTCTCAGCCCAGAGCTTTTGATACCACAGCCCTCTGACATGTCTACACCCTCACAACAAAAGAGAGCTGGGAAAGATGAGAAGGAGCATGGGGAGCAGTGAGACTAAGATACAACGTCCACCATGGAGATCTAGCAAGTCCAAGGGGTTAGACAAAGTTGCACAGCTAAGCTTTTTTTATATATATTTTGAACATTTGCCTCTGAGCAATCACAGCATGGGACACACAAGAGCTCCCAAACATGTGCCATCACCCCTACTACAAGCCAAGTCCTTCTGCATTAGTGATGTCCCTTGCAGCCGGGGCCCTGCAAGGTCATTTAGTCCAAATGTGCCAGATAAACAAAACTCCTCTGAAACATCCTCAACCAGAAGGCTCTAACTTAACATCTCAAGTTAACAATGAACTTACAACCTCCCAAGACAATTTCTGCTTTAAAAACTTCCATGATCACAAGGGTAAATTCCAAACCATCCAGCATCTAAAGCCCTCAAGAATCTAGTTCTGAGCTATTTTCCAATATTATCTCCCACTACTCCTCAAAACACATCCTCTGCTGTAGCCATGATCCAACCACACCTTACCCTCTTGCTAACTTCTACTTCAGTTGCTCCTCATTGTATTCTCAATGGCTAGAGTTAACCCGCCCATTTCTCTTCCCTTAATTCTAAACCTCAAGTTCCAGCTTGAGTCCTGTTTCCTCTAGAGAGCCCTCCCTGACTCTTCCACAATAACCTCTCCCCTCTCTGACCTTCTCTATAGGCCTCAAGTCTCTCTGCTCCTCTTTATATTTCTCATACACTGCTGGACTTTGGTAGGTATCTATATGCTGTCCCTCCCAATTTGATTCTTAACTCCTGAAAGGAGGGGGACTGATTAATGTTATTTTTGGAATCCTACAGTTTAGAGACAGAAAGGAGATAATATACTATGATGAAAGGAGTCTCAGGACATCAGGAGACCTGACATCTGGACTTGGCTCTGTCACTTGACAGGTTATGGGACCTTAGGCTAATGTTCCTCTCCCTGGATGGACCTCGGTTTCCTCACCTATAAAATGAGAGGTTGAGACTAGATAATCTCTTAAAGTCCCTTTATGATCTTCAAACCTTCACATTGCCCACAAAAATCAACACTGAACTGCAACTTGAGAATTATAGGCACTGGATTCCTTTGGGAACTTATTCTCCTGATCCTTCCACTAGATCAGAGAGTAACCTAAACCTCCAGGGGTGGTCAGCTCCAGCTTTGCTCCACAGCCCGTCGTGACATATCATGACCACCAGTCAACACATTTGAGGAAAATGACCCAGCTTGCAGCCCTGACCCATAGCTTAAGAAGCAGGAGCTGTGACTCTTCCAGATGACCCATCTGAGGTCTCCCTTAACCAGCCTAAACCAACTTTCTTAATCTTCCTGTCTCTAGGAAAGTAAAGTGGCCCTGACATTTGATCCCTGCCAGAAAGGAGGTATCATGCTACACTGGAAAAAACTACCAGCTTAGAACTGGGTTCAAAACCCAACTCTCTACCAACTATTACCTGTGTGACCTTGACAAGTCATTTGCCCTTGATGGGAGCTGGTAAGGGGGGCAGATAGTCTCTAAAATCCTTTAAGCTCTAGAGACTATGAAAAGTTTTCCCTACCCCTACAACTCCCAGCATTTGCATTTTATGGAACAGTTCACTTGCAGGTTACTCCTTTTGCTCTCTCTCACTTTCCTGGTACGGTCTCGCCCCACTCCCATGCTCAGAGGGCAGTCTCTGATTAAGCTCATTGCAGAGGATAGCTCAGAGTCCAGGAGGAACAAAAGTCAGACAAGGTGGAGAGCTGAACTGCATTTCACTGCTCTAAATTATTAGACTGCGAATATCTTTGACAAGTTGTCATCCAGCCACTGCTCAAAGATTTCCACTGATGGAAACCTCATCTCTCCTTCTTCCTACTCTCCCCACCCGAAAATAGACCCCTAAGACAGTCTTGATAACCCTAGTATGTTACATGCTCTTCCTTCTTTCAAAGTAAAGCCTGAATATTCTCTATGTTATCTATGTAGGACCATATGGCTCCTCCAACAGTAACTGCTTTCCTCCTCCCTTGAGATTCCCACATTTCTATTTACCTTCCCCTACAGCCAGATGTTCCTGTCCTCCCGCACATCTGCTCACTGCTGTTTCCTTGGACAGACAGGGTGTCCCAGAACAATTCATGTCATTTTGTGTGTGTTTTTGTTTCATTTTGGTTTTCTCCCTGACTGGCTGTCCTCCATGCCCAGAATGCTCCTGGTCCTCATCTCTAGCTCCTGGCTTCCTTAGCTTTGCTCAGGTCCCAACTAAAATCACATCTTCTATAGGAAACCTTTTGTGATCCCCTTAATTCTAGTGCCTTCCCTCTGTTGATTTTCTCCCATTTATCCTGTATGTTTCTTGGGTGTACATAGTTGTTTGCCTGTTGCCTCCCCTACTACACTGTGAGCTCCTTGACAGCACTGACTTCGTATCCCCTGTGCTTAGCATAGTGCCTGGCACATAGTAGGTGCTTAATAAATATTTACTTACTGACTACATTAAGACTTCTGGGACACCCCGTATAAGTGCTCTCTCTCCTCCAGTCTCGCTGACCCACTAACAGAATCACTGGGGGCTACCTCCAGTCATCCTAATCTTTATCTCGCTGCTGCACCCAAATGGCTCCAGAGGAGGAAGTGAGGCTGCACACCCCTGCCTCGTTTAAATCCAATTCACTTGCATGTCATGGCATCACCTCCCTGATGCCATGGTCCTCTTCCAGAACGAAGGGCAAATGACAACAACAAGAAAATCACTGTTGAGCTCAAGGAGGGACAACAAACTCTCTTTCCATACAATAATAACAGTAATTACAAATATTTATAAAGCACTTTAAAGAACCACAGGACCAGGATTTACCTCTATGACCTTGACCTTGACCTTACTGAGACTCAGTTTGTTCGTTTTAAAATGGACTGATCATGCCCTCTCAAAGGGTATAAACGAACCAACAAAACCCCTTTTTTTTTCCAGAGAGCTTTAAGTGCTCAGGCCAACTTTCTATAAAGTTTGTACTCTAAATCCCAATCCTAGAACTTGCTGATTCAATCATTTGCTGAACCTGGAAAAAGCCATTAGAGGCGTCCAGCAGTAAATCCTATGATCCTAAGTAGGGCTTAGGCTCCAGAGGCTGGGTCACTATGGCTTCCTACTTAACATCCCATCGTTCATATCCAAAGATAGCACTCTGACTCCACCCTAGATGGGATATATGCTTTGAACTGTTATCTCTAGCAGATGGCGCTCAGTACCTCTTGTAACTCATTGCAGGTATCTGTGAGACAGCTGGCTAAGGCAAATACTCTCTCCCTCCCCTAAGCCTTCTGGCAAGGGCCAGGACTGGGATAGAGATCTGAGACTGGCTAGAGAACAGAAAAATGCTAACGGGTTCAGCCAAGCGCAGAACTATAACATTCCGGCCACCAGGGCACCCCACTCTAGCACCCAAGACACCTGGCCAAAAAAAGCAGCACTAACCACCCCCTTTCCCACATCCCTAGCTTGACTAAAGCTTTTCCCTCCCCTTCTTCCCTCACAGGATGTCTCTTCTCCAAACCCAGCTACCTTGAAAAAGCCAATGATGCCAACACCATACTCCACACAGTATTTGTCCAGCAGCTCCCGGTTCCAGGCGTCCAGGTTGACATACTTGAGGATGTTCTCATAGATAATGAGCGCAAATCGACCCCGATCTTTGTCTGTGAGAGTGGGCATGTCCCCCTTCCCGGGGGCGATCTCTGTCCGGTACTTGAATCGGCTAGACTCAAGAATGGCTACGATCTCCTGGCCCAGCTGGGAGTACAGGCTCTCCACGAACACCAGCACAAGGGGATCAGTTCGTGATGATGAGGAAACCTTAAGGGTCTTGAGGGGGAGTAGGCGTGATGGAGTGATCTGGGGCTCCTCATTACAGTCAGGCCCAGTGACCGCACCTGAGGGCTCCAGGTTCCTCTTCCAGCCATACAGGTAATAGGCAGAGACAAAAACGCTGAGCAGGCAGAAGGCAAACAGCAGGAGCAGCACGGTCTGAGGGGATGCCTGCCTGCAAAGCCTCCTTAGGCACAGGGGGATGGGCATCCTGGCTCCTCAATGTTGCTTAGCAACCACTTCCCCCACCCCCCCACCCCCCCAATTCTTTTCACAGGAAGAAAAACAAGGGTTCGATCCAAAGCAATAAATTAAAAATAATTAATAACAGGAGCTGTTTGTGCACAGGGTTGAATAGGGACTGAGGGTGTCTTTTCTTCCCACCAGGGAGGGTGGTCCATGGACTGAGCTGTTCTCCTTCCTCCTTGCCCTGTTTATGTCACCATGGCAAATCTGCTCCTAGTCCCGGGGCAGAGCAGAATTGGCCCAGGGGCGTCAGTGCCTCCTGGGGAACCTGGGGTAGGGGTCCAGGGACACCCTGATGCAGGGAAGGGCTTTCATGCTGTCCAGGTGGGCCTGCTGCAGCTGTGGAGGCCAGCTCTGGGAGGGGAAAAAGTAATCAAATTAGCTGGAACCAAGGCAGCAAAAGAGCAGGTAGGTATAGATCAGAGAGAGAAAAAAAAAGAGGGTCATAGTCCACATCGCATTTCAGTTTCTAAAGCGAAGCACTAAGGAAGCAACATTAATGTTGTTATCCTGATTTTACAGACAGGGAAACAGGCTCAAAGGAAGAAGTGAGTTGCCCATGGTCATATGGACAGCTGGTGGAAAAAGCATGACTAGAGCCAGGTATTCTCATTCTAAGTCTAGTGAGTATGGAAAATTCCTTGGGGGAACTGTTGACCTCTAATACAGTTCTTCTGGGACCCCCATCCCTCCTAGGATACATGCCTGGATCAAGACCAGAAGGTTGCAGTTTAGGAAAGGGAACCTGAAGGCACGTGTACCTTGTGAAGCACAAGGGAGGAGACGGAGGGAAAGATGGTTATAGGATTCAGAAGTATCTATGCAGCTTTCTTGTTGTTGTCTTTGCCAACTCTTCATGAACCCATTTGGGGTTTTCTTGGCAAAGATACTGGAGTGATTTGCCATTTCCTTTTCCACCTTATTTGACAGATGAGGAAACTGAGGCAAACAGGGTCACACAACTAGTAAGTGTCTGAAGCCACATTTGAACTCAGGAAGATGAGTCTTCCTAACTCCAGGACTGGCATTCTATCTACTGTGCCACCTAGCTGTCCCATCCATTAGGCACACAAGCAAAATACTACCTTCCCTTTCCCCCCTCCATACGTCATGTTCAGGGCTTCCCCTATTAAAGGAGCTAAGCACCAGTGCCATTTAACTTAATGAATGAAACCACCCTCCCCATTTGGCTGGATGAGTTCAGCTCCAAGTACCCAACTCAATCACATGGCAACCCTACTGAGGAGCTGTTTGCTAGAGCTGCTGCTCCTTTCCCAATCCTAAACTTCAGAGTCCCTAAAAGCACTGTCTGGTCACTCACTAGCGCCTTCTCTCATGGGGAACATGACAGACTCTGGAGCCTGGGATTGACATCCAGACCCATCTCCAGAAAGGGCCTGCCCTCCCCAGATTCTGCATAGAGAAAGGTGTTTGGTTTGTTTGTTGATCTATCTTGTTTAAGTGGGAAGACTAAGTCTCATTTCTAAATGGGCATCACTTTGGTGCAACTTTGGCTCCCACCAGAGACCAACCTCCCTTGAAGGGCCGACTCTTTCTGGGGCTTAATCAATAACTTTACTTCCAACCTGTAAGAGACTATAAAAAGGACATGTTATACTATACTATGTGGTATGAGGCATCAAAGGGACCCCCCCCCATTGCCCTCCAGGCTATTCCTAATCCCAGAGAAGGCCAGTTAGGTTCACAGCATTCGGAGCTGGGAAAGACCAAATAGTTAAACCCCTCAGTAGAGAAGGAAATCGCCAGCCAGAGAGGCCAGATATTTGTCCCAGGTCACAGAGCTCAAGGAGAAGAGACAGTATTCGGAACCCAGGCCATTTGAAACTCCTCCAACACATTGTCTCCCTTACACTATGCTATGAAGACTTTGGAAGGATCATCAGGCTTCCCACCAACCTTCTCTACAGCTGGAGACAGAGCACCTGTCAGGACACTTAGCAGATACCAAAGGGAACATAAATAACTGCAACTCACATTTCTATAATGCTTTAAGGATAATGAAGTGCATCCCCACAGTAATCAATTAACAAATATTTATTAAGTACTTACTGAGGAAGCTAGATGAAGCAGTAGATAGCATCGTCCTGGGCTGGTGGAGTCTGAGTTCAAATCCTGCCTTGGATAATTCCTACCTATGTGATCCTCTTGAAGACATTTCACCTGGGTTCGCCTCAGTTTCCTCACCACACACACACAGACACACACATACAGAGCTTTGGCAAGGATTACACAAGATAACAAAGGTAACTTTGTATAGATTAAAGTACTATGTACATGGGGCTGTTATTACTACGGGCCAAGTAATGTGTAATTATTACTATGTGTCAAGCCTGAGGAAAATCAAAGACACAAGTGAAACAACCTATACTCTAATGAAATAAGCCCAAGAGTGACTATCCCAAAGGTAATTTGCCTCACATTCCCACTAAGTAACTGGCCAAAAGCTTTGAAAACAGTTTGCCAGCCAGCCAGGGTCAGCTGCCAGCACAGCTAGTTAGGGCTTGTTCCCCAACAGCACCAGACTCCTTTACCCAGGTTGTCCACTGAAGCTCTATAGGCCAACTGAGTTGTGTTCCTTTCCCTCCAGGGAATTCATCCCCAGGACCCTGCTTATCCATCCCAGTCACTGAAAGATGGAGCTCCAGAAGTCTCTGAAAGAGCGGAGGTAGGAAGGGCCATAGATAACAAGGTATCAGCCCTCTGCATGGTGTCTGGCATGTCTAATTCCCAGCAGCCATGGGACTAGAACCCAGGTCTTCCTATCTTTCCACTACCTAGCCTCACAACCCTTCCCCAGCAAAGCAGATTAATGTCATCCACCTTCTCAGAATAAAACTAATTGATTACTTTTCCTGCCTAATCCTGTCAGTCCTATCCAGGTTAATTGCATGTGGGAGGGAGGGGCAGGGCTGCCAATGATATAGAAGATGCCGGGTTTTCCCTTACTCATCAGGAGGTAAGTTAAGGGAAAAGCGTTTTAGTAAAGTCAAGCCTGGAATGGGGATGGAGGTAGGGGAACACAGTTGTCTTGTAAACAAAACCTTGACCACCCAGGAAGGCAGGATTCTTTCCAGCTCCAGACTCCCTCCCCCTCACACACACAAATCCCACACTAAATGGTTTGCTCCCATTAGAGGGCTGGGCAGGGTGCCTGCCTTGCACACACCGCCTACCAAAGGCACTGTGGTATAGGGGGCTAAATCACTAACTCAGAAGCCAATGCCTTCTAATCCCACCAGTGCCACTCGCCTCCTTGACACTTAAGTGCCTCAGTCAGCCTCAGAGCTAGGCTGTGTGAGGAGGAAAGAGTATAGCTATCCACGAGCCTGGAGGGCACTGCAAGATGTCTCTCAATGTGAAACACCAACCACAGCTACTACCAGTCCCCAGGCAAAGCTGGGAGAGGACAGAATGGGTAACTAGCCTTTGGTAGTGAGTCTGACTGCTCTGCTCTCTGCCCCCCTAGACCCTAATCTACCCAACAAGGTGCTGGCAATAATGAATGAGATGCTCCTGTGTCCATGGAGACACCATGGCAACCCTGAAAATTCAGAAAGTAGCCCAGTAACCAGGGCAGTCAGAATACCTCTCCTCCCTAGGCAAAAAAACAACCAAACTTGGCCCTATCCCCCTCCCTCCCTGCAATGTACTCAGAAACCCTTCGGTTTGGGAGTGAGGAGGAAAGGGAGGGCAAAACTAATGAAGTCAAAGGATCTGGGACAAGCATCACTAACTTGAGGATCCTCTACCCATCACCTGTACCCAGGAACAAGTGGGAATGGCACAGTGAACAATTCCCAAACATAGTGTGTGTGTGTGTTTGTGTGTGTGTGCGCGCTCGCGCGCTCGCACCTGTCTCTCTCACACACTCACACACATACCCCCGCCTAGATAGGAGGTCCCTCCATACCCAGGCCTGGACCAAGACAAGCAGGGCTCAGGGCAAGGAGAAAGGGGAAAATGAGGCAAACATTTCCTGGAAACTGAAAGTACTTGTCCTAAGCTTGTCCTAACTCCAAAGGAGAACAGAAGAAAGCTAGAAGCTAAGAGGGATCTGTTGGACAGTGAAGGGAGGAGCCAGGACCAAGGTCCTCAATAATAAGGAAAGCTCTCAGAGTTGGGAGTGCTACTTATTGCTCCTCCTCTCCCAATCAGCAATCCTTAGTTTCCCCATCTGGAAAATGAGGGAGTTTTAACTAGATAACCTCTAATGTCCTTTCCAGCCTGAAATCCTATAACCTGTTTACTGCCACAGACTTCAGAAGAGCAACACAAGGTCACACATGTACCTCCCTGGTCCACTTACCATTTCAAACTCAAATTCCATCCTCCCAGGAAAACCAAGAAGAAAGCAAGCTTCTACCCCAAATGGAGAGATCCTCCCTCCACTTCCAGGCATGGGGCATATTTCCTAAGGCACCAGGTAAAAAGGTGGCCCAAACAGGTATCACAGAAGATCTATCTGGCTACAAACTGAGAAAGGACAACCAAGGTTTTAGTGTGGACGCCTGGCGATGCAAAGCAAGGAGACAGCCACTGGCACAGAGAGATTACACATTAAGCTTTAATTATCACCACAGCCAGCAGCATGAGGGAGAACAACAAACACAGACACACACACACACACACACACACACACACACACGCACGCACGCACGCACGCACATATACACCACTACGGACTCGGCCTCCATGGTCCTTTGGACACAGCCTGCCTCACACGGTTGCATCACTCCACCTACACAGAACTAGAATCACAGAATGTTAGACCTTAAAGATTATTCAGTGAAGCTCAATACTTCCCCAGATCCTCCACTGCTTAAGGGGATTATCCTCTCCAGTGCAGGCTACATCCCATTTAGGTCCCCCTCCTTTCTCTGATTCTTGTCCATACCCTTCTGTAAATCTGCCACAAAGAGAACCTATCAAATGCAATGACAAGCTTTTCCTGGTTCTTTTAATAAGCTGTGGATGTAGCTCTGGCTTTGTTATTCTTTGTTTTTGTTACATGACCGGTTCACCCACTTTGGGGGTTATAAACATCCTTAATGATATACATGCAACCAACTTGTTAATGCTGAAAGAGTGCCACTGGGAGACTTAAACATCACTGATACTTACTACCTGTGTGACCTTAGGCGAGTCACTTAACTGCCTCAGGCCTCAGTTTCCTCAATTTTAAAATGGACTAGACAGCCTCTGAAATTCCTTCCTACTCTGGTTTCTATGATCCTTTGCATCTTTTAAAGTAAGGTTCATAGAAAAGTGACTTTGCCCAGAATCTAAGTCCTAGACTCTCTTTCACATTCAGAGTGAACTGGGAACATACATTCCAAACTTCACCTTCAGTCAGGAGTCAAGAAATTCATCCACAACAGAGCCAGAACTATGTTCCAACAGACCTTGTGGCTTCACTACTTGGGGAGACAGGATGGGAAGGGGGAGCTGAGGAGAAGGAACAAAACTTGCCCCCAATCCTACAAGCACTTTATATCCTCTAAGATAACTTTTGTTAACTGTGACAAGGGGTTCTCCAGGACCTCAAATACCATAAAAGAACTAAGCGACACTGCCTTTTTAATAGTCCCAAATTTCCCCAGAGCCAAAGACCCAGACACAAACTCAGAGAGCATTAAGCCGAAATCTGTCATGTTTTGGAGCTTTCTGCTGCCACCTCAAACTAGGCTCACACCTTGTACCGTCCGTCCCTCTGTGTGCCCTAGGAGCCTGGAAACACCGCCCCCCCCCCCCAACTGTAGTGCACACACTCCAATTCTTATCTGGCCCCACCTTAGAAAAAGTGTGGGATCCTAGTGAAGGTTAGGTCTCCCTATGGGTGCTATTCATTAACGAACTCCATGGAAGAAGTACTCTGGACTGAGAAGAAACCAGAAGACCTGAATGCTGAGACTGGCTGTTATTCCCTATGTGACCTGGGGAAAGTTACTCTTCAGTTTCCCCATCTATAAAATAAGAGGGTTGGATTTAATGATCTAAAGTCCCTTTTCAAGCTCTAACATTATAAATTCACCAATATGGAAATCTGTTTTGCTTGACCATGCATATTTGTTAGAAGGTTTTCGTAATTCTGGGGTAAGTGGTGAAGTGGGTAGAGTGCCAGGCCCAGAGTCAGGAAGACCTGAATTCAAATCCAGCCCCAGATACTTAATAGCAGTGTGGGTGTGACCTTGGGCAAGTTACTTAACTTCTGTTTGCCTCAGTTTTATCATCTGTAAAATGGAGATAACAATAATCATACCCACCTGAGGCTCAAATAAGGTAACACCTGTAAAGCATGGAGCACAGCACCTGGCACCTAGTAAACACTATAGAAATGTCCCCGAGCAGAGAAGGCGGGAGAGAGAAAAAAATGCTTGGTAAATTTTTAAAAAATTAAAAAGATTCAATCCTATAAGTCAATTAATGATGAAGCCAGCAAAAGACTCATCCTTCCTCTCAGATTTGAAGGGAACAAGGGCACACACAGTCAGTTGGTCTCAGAGCTAAGATTTGGACTCAGATTCCCTGACTCCAGGTCAAGGGCTCTTTCCATCATTCTGTCTCTGCAACATCCCAGAAGAGTGTTCTTCTGGCTTTTAGGATTAAAGCCCTCTAATGATGAGAACCTCACTTCTTCCTAAGGCAGTTCATTCCACATCTGGGCAGCTCTCCTAAGTTCTTCCTTATGCTGACCGGAAATGTATCCCTGAGTTTCTACCCATTACTTTAAGTTCTGTTTTCTGGGATTAAAGGAAACAAATCTCAGTCTTCTTCCATCCAAAATACTGTCAAATGGTTGAAGACATTTTCTCCAGCCTTCTCTTTTCCAGGATAAACATCTTTCATTCCTTTCTTAATCCAATCATTCTAGGGCATGGTAAGTAACCTCACTCACCATTTAGACCTCTTTTGTACCTGTCCTTCCTCACTCATGGCTCCTAGAGCTCCGGTCTGACAAGGAGCACAGCAGGATGCTAACTTTCCTGGTTCTGGACTACTAACACAGCCTAAGGGCTTGGGAGCTTTTCTAGCTATTAAGTTACATTGCTGACTCACATTGAGCTTGCAGAACATGGAAACCCACAAATCTTCATCACAGGAGCTGCTCCCCCTTCCTCAATCTTAGAGTAAGTAGTTGATTTTTTGAACCCAAGTGTTGGACTTTATATTTGTTCCCATCACATTTCATCAAATAAGGGGAATACCATCTAATCACATATAATAAGATTTGGCCCCTTGTTTTGGCCAAGATCTTTTTATATCCCAATTCTCTATCCAATATATTAGCCATCTCCTTATATCATTGTATCATTTCAGATTTTATGTCATTATACTTTCCTCAGAGACACTGACAGAGGCAAGGCCAGACCTCTGTTCATAGGTCACTTCACTAAACACCTTCCACTAGGGTGATATCCATCTATTGATCACGATTCTTTGCATTTAGTTATTTTCAACAAGTTCTCAGTCTACTTAATGGTATAAATGTCTGTCCACAACTCTGCATTTTGGCTTACGAGGATATCATGAGAGCTTTCATCACATGCGTGTTAAATTCAAATATAGTATGTCTATAATATGACCATGGGCAAGTCATGGGTGGGGATTAGGGATGGACTTTTCTGGTCTCCCAAGTCATTTAGATGGTGAATAGGGATAGGAGCCTAGGACAGCTGTGACAACTCTTAGAACAATGAGAATGAAACACAAAAGGACTCTTTATCCTGTGCTTTGAGGAAAAGCAGGTGCTGTCCCTTTCCCCCTCTCTTACCCCCAAGCATCCTAAGGACAGCAGGATAAAATACTAGAATATGAAGATGATTGAGGGGATACTAAATTCATGATCATCACCCCTACCATGCATTTGCTTCTCATACCTGGACAAGTATCTTGGAATTTCATTAAGAGGCTTGAAGGAGTGCTGAGAAGATAAAAGCCACTGGTCAGTGCATCCTCCCTCCCAGGCTAGGAGCAGGACTGTTTGTGACTTGGTTCCATTCCTCAGAATTCCACCTGTTGGCTTTACCTTCTGTTCAGGTTTTATCTTCAGCCTCAGCAGGCAACTCCTACAATCTGATGAAGCAGAAAAAAATCAAGGAGAAACCTCAGCTATCATATAGTCCATCACCTTTTATAGAGAAGGTCAAGGATCAATGTGGGGAAGTGACTTATTCTAAATCACATAGAATTCAATGGCAGAGCTGGGACTGGAACCCAGGTCCCCTGACTCTCAATATAGGGGCTCATTTGTCAAGTACTTGGGCTTCCAGGAGAGAGAATAGGGCCCCTTTACAAATCAGGGAACTCCCAGGGAAGGAAAGGCTGGGAGACAGTCACATGTTAACAAAACAGGCTTCTTGCCTGCTGCTTAGAGTATGTTGTGGGGGGAGCCTTTTCCAGAGGGATTGATAAACATCTTTGTCCCTCACACAGGCTACAGATACTTTTGCATTGTTCCAACAAAAACCAGCAGGACAAGGAAGGGCCTGTTAAATCATGAGATTAAACAAATCGAGTAGCAGAATAGCTAGGGTCCAATTTCCATCACCAAGGCCAGCTAACAAGTTATCTAAGGCAACTGCCAAAGAGGCTTAGAGGCAGAGTTGGGGGAGTCTCTACTGCCTGAGAGAGAATGAAACAGAAAAATCTTCTTCCAGTTACTGCCAGGTCGGGATCAGTTGATTATATAACCCAGGCTTCAGTGACAAAGCTATTTGCAAAGCGGTACCAGGAAGGGACTGCGCTTAGGCCCTTAAAAATCATGTGGCTTCCTTCCCTATCACATCCTCCCCTGCCCCCAACATTCACCAAAAACCAACAGAGAGCTATGAGCTACACAGGCCTTGAAGACATGAAATGTTCTGCAGAGTTCCACAATATCTTAGAACATAGGACAGCCGGAGAACACAAGATATCAGGGCACAAATGAGATAACAGGGAACATCTAGTTCAACTTCCTCATTGTACAGGAAAGGAAACTGAGGCCCAGAGGAAAGAAATGACTTGCTTGGAATCGCAGAGCAATTTAACAGCAGGGTCGACATTCAAACCCAGATCTCCTGCTGCCCAGAGCAGGACTAGCACTCTTTAAACTAATTCTGATGCTTCTTCCTCAAGTGTGATAGCAAACCCTGGTTTGCTCCCCCAAACTGGTATGGAAATTCAGAAATATCCAATGGTCTCCCAATTCCCAGGGGAAGTTGAGGAGGGGGTGGGGCAGGGAAAAGACAATCAGAAGACAGCTAAGTGATTTTGGTAGTGTAAATGTGGGGCAGCTAGGTGACATAGTGGAGAGAGCTCTGGGCCTTGTGTCAGGAAAACTCACCTTTCCAAGTTCAAATCTAGCCTCAGACACTTCCTAGCTGTGTGACTCTGGGCAAGTCACTTAACCCTGCTTGCCTCAGTTTCCTCATCTGTCCAATGAGATGGAGAAGGAAATGGCAAAGCTCTTCAGTATCTCTGCCAAGAAAACACCAAATGGGGTGGACACGATGAAAAACAACTCAACGGTAACAAAACAAGGGTGAGCAGGAATTCTGCTGGGTTTCATGGGCTATGTCTTATTTGCGCACACTGATTTGTGATCTGGTACTGATTTATTCTCTTCAGATTCTTCTAGAGTAGGAGTGGGGGAGGGCAGAGACACCTAGAGAATAATGGAATTCATGACAGACAATAGCCCTGTTGCTCCAGCTCTCCACGTCCACTGGGTGTGACTCAGAGCTCCCAGCTGCCCTGGAAATGACATGCAATGTATCTGAAGCCTCAGCATCTGGGGTCAGGAAGGCAAAGGACTGCCACAAGGACAAGCAAATGGATTTCTGGCCCTCCCTCACGAATTGCTCTCACATGAGTTTAAAAAAAAAATCACTGGAACCAACCTCGCATTGTAACAGGTAGGTCTGCTGCCAACCCAATGTGGGGAGCCAGGATGGGTGGGAGTTTCCACTGTGCAGTGTCACTCATCTCTGCCCCGACCCCTGCCTTTTCTTTTCCTATTACTTTTCCCCTAAACCAAGGTCCGGTCACCTGGATGACTGCAACTGGTCTCCAGGACTGCAGGTGTCACCCCCCCACCCTTTTCCAAACCATTCTACCGGAGTGTCAGATAAATTTTACTAACCTAGAATCTCCATCACGTTGTTCCCCTACTCAAACACCTTTAGTGGCTCTCCATGGCTTACTGAATCAAATCCAAACTCATTTCCATGGTATTCAAGCTCCCTATCTTATCTTTCCAGCCTTATTTCATGATATTCCCCAACACCTTCTCTGCCCTAGCCAAAGTGGATTGAATATCACCGGCCTCCATAAATGTCTTTGTGATTTGGTTCACGCAAATCCCTCAACCTGGAACGCTTTCTACCCCTAATTCTATCTACTGAAATGCTACCCATTCTTCACCAGCTCAAACATCATCTCTACTCCAGGAAGCCTTCCTTGACCCTTATAGTTGGAGACAATCTTCCAATCTCATGTAGAATTCTGTAATTCTGTGGTATTTATCCTGCTCTGTTTAACCACTGGAGTTATTTAAGTTCATAGAATTTTCCCTACAAGATATAAAGCCCATGAGAGCAGGGATTGTCTCATTCATTTTTTAATCTCCCTTGGGCAGTAACAAGGTACTCTGGAAAAGGAATTGCTTTTGAAGTCAGAGAGGTTCAGATCCTGCCTCTGACACTTAATACTTATAAGCCTTGGGCAAAACACTGAATCTCTCTGGGCCTCAGTTTCCTCATCTGTAGAATGAGAGGTTTGGCCTTTGAACCTCTTCCAGCTCTAGCTAAGCCTATGACCCATGACTCCAGGCCATTACACAATAACCTTATGCACTTAAGAAATAGCTGCTGAATTTAATGAAACACCAAAAAACACTTCAGCTGCCTTCCCCAGTCAGTCAGTCAGTCAGTCAATTCAGCCAGGCACTAGGCAAAGTGCTGGGAATAAAGGGTGAAACTGAAACTGCCTGCCTTCGAAGCCTGAACATCCTATCAGGGCTGCCAATGTGTACATAACTATATAAAAAATAAATACAAGTTGGGGGAGAGGCACCTGTAGCTTGGGAGGAGGCGAGAGAGAGGTCAGGGAAGGACTCACAGAGAAGACCGATTGGAAGTGCAGTAGACAAGAGTACTGGACATGAAGTCAAGAAGACTTGAGTTAAAATCCCACCTCCGATACTTAAGAAGGGATATGATTCTGGGTAAATCACTTAACTTTGCTCAGTATCAATTTCCCCATCTATAAAACAGGGAGAATAATAGCACCTACCTAAAGGACTGTTGTAAGGATCAACAGAGATAGCCAACATAAAGTGCTTTGCAAAACTTAAAGCACTATATAAATGCTAGCAATTATAATGACTATTATTAGAAGATGGTGCCTGAGTTGAACCATGGCAGGTAGATTTCATTCTCAACGAAACCAAAGAATGGCTAAACAAATCATGGTACATGAATGTAAATGGAATTATTACTATGCTGGAAAAAATGGGGTGTGTGATGAATACAGAGAAACATGGGATCTATATGAACTGATGCAGACAGAAGTCAGCAAAGCCTGGAAAATAATAAACACAGTAACTACAGTGTAAACGGAAAGCACAATGACACACCAGGACACCAAAAGTAAAAGTAACAAAATTATAAAGATCAAGCAAGACTCAAATTAAGAGAAGAGCAGGTACCCCCAACCTACCCTTTCGTGGAAGTGGGAGGTCCACAGGTGTAATTCCTTGCACATTTTCAAACTTTTTTTATTGATCAATTGTGCTAATTTTTCTCCTCTCTAAAATACGCTATTTTTACTTGGGATAATGATGATGATGTAAGAAATAGAAGACATCAATAAAAACTTAGCTTAAAAAAAAGGCACCAGGCAAGGAACTATGTCAAGATGACACAGAATGTTTGGGCAGCAGGGTAAGGCTCAGAAAACATGGCTCATATCTTTAACCTGACACCTCCAAGAAGGCCTCAGTCACCCATCTAAGTGGGAACAGGGAAGGGAGTGGGGATGAAGACTTGGAGAACCCAGCAGTAGGAAAGTGCTTTCTCTCTAGACACCTGGAGAATTTTCCCCCCAAAAGATCTCTCACTCCTAGGCATGCTTGCCACTGAGCTATCTCTCCTCTTCTCTTGTTCTCTATCTTCCAAGTCTTCTCTGTTTAAAAAAAAAAGTTTTTACTGATGTATTTTGGGTTTTTTTTTTTAATATCACCATAGTTTCCTCTAATAATCTCGCCCCTTCCCCTTCCCACAGAGTTATCCCGTAACAAGTAGTATTTTTTAATACAAAGGTGGGGGGGGGGTGGAGAATCTGCATGATTGATCATAAGATCATAAAATAGTCTGAAAATAAATGCACTGCACAATGTTTGTGAACCCTCCACCTCTGCAAAAGGGGAGGTGGGGGATGCATCTTATCATCTCATCTTCTGAGCCAGGCCTGTTCTTCAAGCCTTTTCAAATGGGCTTTCCATTCAATCTATAAATAAGACACCAGGGATATAAATACAAATGAGAAATAACACCTGACCTCAAGGAGCTTATGCTCTAGTGGGGAGGGGGATGTGTACAACATGCAAACAAATAAATATAAAGTATATATAAAATAAGTTAATTTTAAGAAAGGTCTAATAACTGGGGGAAGGGGATCCAAAGAAGCCTTGTGTAGGAGATGGCATACTATTTACTGAAAGACTCAGCCTCTCTAAAATACTTCCCTATAGCTCCTCACATGTGCATCTTACTGAATTAATTTAATGGGGAAGGGGGTAAAAAACCCACTGTGATGGGAACTGGGATACATGAATTCTTTTCCTAATTCCCTCCGTGTGACCTTGGGTAAATCACTTCTCTCTGGACTTCAGTTTCTCCATTTGTAAAATGGAGGGGTTTGGATTTCGATGATCTCTAAGGTCCTGTCTACTTTTGACATGCTCTGATCTCAGATTGTAAAAGCAGGCGGAGATGCCGTGAGCTTTCCCTAGCCTTGCACTAATTCTCCTCCCAACGACTGCAGAGTGATTGAGCAAAGAAAAACTGAACTCAGCGGGAAATGGAGGGAGGCCCCGGCTCAGGACAGCTGTTCAGTGAGTATAGCCCTACAGGGGCACAGAAGATCATGCCCTAGAGTTCTAGGGAAATTACATAAACATCCTTCAAAGAAACAGAAGCCAAGTCCAAGAGTCTGTTTCCCTTCTCCCCCCCCTCTCCCCATCCCCCCCACTATCAGGTCCTTTTAATAGTTCCTCCTCCCCACTCCCCCATTGTTTCCAGTATCCTCAGAGAGCTTGGAAAATACATGATTTCCTTCAGCACTGGGCTCCTTCTCAGTCTTTCCTCCCTCCCTATCTGGCTGGCAGCCATTTAGGCTCCTCCTTGCCCTAATACAATGAAGAGCAGCGCCCCTGTCTCCGGGAATATGCCCCATCCTTGCCAGTCCTTGCTAGGGTATTACAGTGGACCACTCCTCAATCTTAAAGAAGGGCAAAGTCCTACCAGACCCAGTCTCATGCTTACATCCACATGGGCTCACCTAATACAACCCTGAAAACACAGAGACAGGGACAGGGACACCCTGAGACCACTGGTATAGAAAGGGGAAAGATCACATAGGAAGTGTGGAGATCTCCATCTTGATCCTGGATTTGCTTCGTGTAAATCTCTCTCTTTCAGTCTCTCCATCTTTCAAAAGTTATACTTAATGATTTTCTAAGGTCCCTTTCAAAGCTAACACTCTAGAAAGCTAATCTCTATCTAGCTATTTTCCTCTCCTCCCTAACAAACACACTTTCTCTGCTCCACACAGGTACACCTATCTCCTTCCCCATCTGCCCCTCAAACGATACTCATTCCTGATTCTTTTACCCACCTCATTCATCTCCCTTTTTCCAAATCACAGGAATGGGAACTGGACGTGTGATTTTAACCATAATGCCCTGCCCAGGGTAATCTAGCACATATGTATCTTGATCCCAGACTTGTAGACTTGATTCCAGACCTTCCTGGCTCTCAGCCCTGCAAATCCAGGTTCATTCCAAGTCCTCCCACCTCCAAGAAGACTTCTCTAAGCACTCCAGGCCAGTGCTCACTCACTCCCCTCTCTCAGCTGCTATGGCACTTACGGTCTGTACTATTCACTTCAGTAATTCTGACTGCACATATTGTCCTATGACTTTAGACCAGGGGTGGTGAACCTGTGGTCTTAAGGCCACATGTGGCCTTTAAGGGTCCTTAAGTGTGGCCTTTTGACTGAATCCAAATTTAGTCAAAAGGCCCCACTTAAGGACCTAGAAGGCCACATGTGGCCTTAAGGCTGCAGGTTCCCCACCCCTGCTTTAGACTTGTCTCCAACCATACTGTCAGAAACTCAAGTTTCATGTCTTATCATTGCTCTGTGTATCTGATATTGCTTAGTACAGTACTAGATATCAGGAAATTTTTTTTCCTATTTTCCAAAATGTTTTTTCCCCAATTACATGTAAAAAGCATTTTTAACATATCTTTTAAAATGCTGAGTTCCAAATTCTCACCCTCCCTCTCTCCCTTCCCTCCTCTGCCCCCTCAATGAGAAGACAAGCAATTTGATATACTTTATACATGAAGCACTGAAATTCTTAATGAACTTTGTCCTTACCACAGGAAGTCTTAGAGTACAGAGATGGAATGGACCTTAGAAATGATCTATTCTGGCCCCTCTCATTTTAGAGAAATTTGAGACCCGAAGAAGAGAATCATAGAACTACAAGGGTCTTCAGAGATCCATCTAATCCAGGCCCTTCATTTTACAGATGAAAAATCTAACACCAAAGGGCTTGAGTGACTGATCTAAGGTCATATCATCATTTACTGACAAGGGTGGTACTAGATCCCAGGAGATCCCCAAGTCTCATGACTCCCTGCCAAGGGCTTTTTCCTCTTCCATCATGATTCATTTCTGTGAACATGGCAAAAGCTGGGATTGTTTCTGGGTAGATACTACTTAAAGGCTGGTATACCATCTTCCCTTATTCTAGGAATAACTACCCATATAAAAAAACCTGAACTCATCTTTTCCCCCTACCCTTACTACTCACTCACCCCAAACCACCATCCCAGACACCAGTTCAGGTTCTTCCCTTATCTATCAAATCAAATACAACAAAGTTTTACCAGGTACTTACTATGTGCCCAGGGTACTATGGAAAATATCTCAAACAAGATCTCTGCCCTCTCAGAACCCTAACCAAGATTAGGTTAAAAGGCTATTGTTGTGTAAAGAAACCACAGGATCATACAGGGCTTAGCACTGTACCTGGAACATAGTAGGCACTGAATAAAGGTTTGTTGACTTAATTATAGATTTAGAGAGAGAAGGACAAGGAAAGGTTCAAGACAACAATGGATGCCATCAGGCTGACCATAACTGATAACCCAGTGGAAGACAGTCTATGTTAGTCTATGTTGAAAGATTTAGGAACCCTGATCAATACACTAACCAATCATGATTCCAGAGGACCACTGATGAAGAATGTGACCTACCTCCTGAAGAAAGGTGAGACATTCAAGATACAGAATAAGATACACATTTGTGGACATGGCCAATATGGAAAAAAAAAATTTCTTTTTTTTCCCAGTGGGGGACATAGGAGAGGAAATAAATGCTTACTGATTTGAAAAAAAAAATGTAAAAAAAGTTTTATTAAGGAGACAGTCTAGGTGCCATTCATATGTCACAGAAAAAGAGAAATCACTTTAGAGTGGAGAAGTCAAAGAAGAATTCAGGAAGGGAGTGGAAACTCAAGGGGATGGATTTCAAACTGCTGACTTACATGGCAAACTATTGCCAGGAACGTGGCACCCTCACAGTCCTATCATAAACAAGTGACAGGGCTAAAAGTACCTTTAGAGATCACCTAGTCTAATCCAAACCCTCATTTTACAGCAGGAAAAAATATGATATGATACCTAGCAGTGAAAATTTGCCCAAAGCTGAGCAGCATGTCAGTTAAGGAGTGAAGCTTAGAACTCAGGTCTCCTGACTCTTCCTGGTACCTACTGGCCTCCCACCTTTTCATCTTTTTCTTTAACTGCGTTAGGGACACTAGGCTACAGAATCGAAGAGACAGGCTTTGTGCTTTTCAAGGAGCTCAGGACGCTGGAAGGGAATGTTCCGCTCCTTTCAGATGATAAGGTTCAGGGGCCTCTAGATAGAGTGGAACAGATGCAGAGTGCTAAGACCTGAAAACCTGGCAGGAGGGGAACTGGGAAAAGGCCAGCTGTGAGCTTCATGGAAACTAATGAAACACTGCTTCAGGTGGCTCTTGGCCTCTCGTTTGTGTTTTCTGTTTACACAAGCTAAGGTCCCTCAAGCCCAATGGCACAAGGTCCAAGAAGAAGCAGGTTAAGCGGGTGAGGAGTTGGCATAGCTGGGTCAAAAATGCCACACCTGAAACCCACATGGGCCTAGAGGAGGAAACTTCAACTAAGCCACCAAGCAGGCTCTCTCACTTTTGATTTAGGCTCCTCCCAAACTGAGATATACATGGGGCTGGGCCATGGAACAGTGTGATAAGTGGCAGGTTTTGAACAGCCCCCTATGATTAAGCAATCCCAAATCCCCATGGACAGGAAAGTGGTGGCATACCTCCTAATACAAGTATCTTCCCTCCACCACATCCCCAGGACCCAAGGGAAGGATGTAAGACCAAGATAAAAGGAGCAAAGAAAGAATGGCAAATGGGGGAGGTCTCTGCTTGGAAAAGGCTGGGGACTAGAGGGGATTTGCAGTGCTGTAGAAAGAATGTTAGGCTAGGGGTCAGGAGACTTGGGTCCTAATGCTGGCTCCCCATAAACTAGACTGGGGACAAGTCACTTTCCTCCTCTTCTTAACCTTAATCTTTTCCATTAGAAAATGAAAGGATGGTCTCAAAGGTCCCCTCCACCTCTGACAAAGGCATCAAATATTTCCACTTCAGACATTCAATGACTCACCATCAGTTTCTGGTGTCTGCCCAGGATGCTACCAAATCGAATATCATCTTGTACTGGCACCTCCCCAGCCAAGAGACTCTCTTCCATTCTCCTCTTTCCCTTCTACGAAAACTGGCCTCGGGGGCAAGACACTTGAATCTAGTCCAGATTCATTCATACATTTGCTATGCAATTTCCAGGAAATCATTTAACATTTCTGGGCCTTATTTCCTTATCTACCAAAGAGAACTATACCTCCTGATTTAATATTACCTTAAAAACCTTTAACACCGCTCTACTGCCAACAGAATAAAATTTTGTATCTTGGCATTCAATGCCCTCCACAGTCAGGTTTCAATTTACCTCATCTACTACTAATAGTGTTTACCAAGCCTCTGATTGGTAAACATCTAAACTAATCTAGTCTGTGTTTGCCCAAAAAGCTACTTTCATCTCCATATGCAGAAGGTCCTTCCTCATTCCTCCTTTCTATTTCCCAAGGATCCAGGTCGGGTCTTAATTCAATTCAACAAATATTTATTAAATGCCTATTATATACTATGTACTCCTCTGGACAATGAGGATACAAAGATGAAAAATTCCTTAATTACTATCTTCAGAGGAGCTTGCAATATTACAAAGACAAATAAGAGAAATACTCAGCTCTAATACAAGTTATAAAATCAGACCAGAGCAGAGCTTCAAACAGAGTAGTATGATCTATTGAAGAAGGGAGACATTACTTATGGTTAGGGGTTATAAGAGGAGTCATCATGGAAGAGGCAGCACTGGTGCTGAACCTTAAAAGAAGGAAAGGATTTCAATAGATACAGACATGAAGAGGGGCAGCTGAAAGACATCTTCCTGAGTTCAAATCTGGCCTCAGACACTTACTGGTTATGTGACCCTAAGGCAAGTCACTTAACCCTGATTGCCTCAGTTCTTCACCTATAAAATAAGCTGGAGAAGGAAGTGGCAAACCACTTTTTTTTTATCTTTGCCAAGAAAACGCCAAATGGGGTGACAGAGAATCAGACACAACTAAAAATGACTGAAAGAAATACAAGCATAAGCAATAAAATATACATAGGAAAGAGATGCATGAGAATCAGGCACAGGAGGCAATCCCACTTTGGCTGTAATGTAAGAGTATACAAACAGAAGCCATAGGTAATGGGGTTACTGAGAGAGGCCGAAGCCAACCAAGTTGGTGAGGAGGACCTCACATGACAGAATAAGCAATTCTTATTCTATGAGCAACAGCGAGTGATTTCAAATCTCTGAGCAGAAGGATGGACACAGGTTCATCAAAGGATCACGGATTTAAGAGTTACAAAAAGGACTTTAGAAACTGGCCAAAACAAACCCCTCATTTACAGGTTAGGAAACTGCGGCCCAGAGAGGTAAACTGAAAAAAATCAAGATCAAAAAATTTTAAGCAAAAAAAAAAAAAAGTATATCCAAAAAAACTACCCAGAACTAAACAGGAGAACAAAGAAGATGGAAAGGACCTTGGAAAGCATCTAGTCCAACTCTTTTTCATCTGACAGATGAGGAGACAGCCTGAGCCCAGAAAGAGGAAGTGAGTTGCCTAAGGTCATACAATGAATTAATGACACAATTAAGACCAAGAGCCATGTCTCCTAACTCTCAGGACAGTCCTTTTTCCATAACACCATTATATCTCCCAGTTAGGTTCCTAAGAAGCATAGGATGGAATTTAACAAATGCTTTCAGATGATCCGTGGGGAGGGAGAAACCGGGCCTACAGCTCAATGAGTGACATGAAATTGTCAGATGAGAAGCATGCTGGCGGTAAAGTAGGGGATTCTGAATCAGAAAACTTGGAATTAGACACAGCTCTAACATGATAAACCCTGGACAATTCTCTTAACCTCTTGGCTCGGTTTCCTCATCTATGAAATGGAAAGAATACTATTTACACAACCTACCTCAAAAGACTTGAAGAAATTACCTATAAACTAAAACTTATATAAAATGTGAACTATTGTGGTCAACACGTTACAAGGCTTTCAGCAGACAAAGGTCTTTCCAGCCCACTTATTTGTGAAAATATTCTATCCAATTGGCAAGATACTCTAGATCAGTGGCATCAAACTGAAATGGTTTGGGGGGGAGAGGAGAAGTAATAAGGATTTAGAAAACCATGAATTAACATTATTTATGTTGTATTTTTATTTTGTTAAACATTTTCCACTTCTGTTTCATCTGGTTCCAGCAGCATTCCAGAGCTGTGCAGGCTCCAAATTTGACACATCCACCCTAAATGCTCTTGTCCACAGGTGGCACTGGACCAGTGATATCAAGACTTAGAACACTACAAAGCCTGTGCTAAAATCCAACCAATGCAAAAACAATTGGTTTAACAAACCATCCTGAAAAGAGAGTGGATGAGAAATGCATATTTCCCTGGCCATGCAATGCTGGGATGGAGAGCGCATCAAGTAAACAGGACCATAGGTTTAGAATTTTAAGGGATTTGTGAAGACTCAGGTATCCCTGAATGTCCTTTTCCATGTTTATGAACTGAAACTAAAACTGAAAGAGCCTTCAGGATCATCTAATCCAAACCCCTCATTTTACAGATAAAGAAACTGAGGCTCAGCAAAGTTACATGACTTACCTAAGGTCATACAAGTCATAAATGACAGAATCACCCTGTAAATCCAGGTCTTCTGAATAAGAGTCTCAGGTCTTACTGACTTCAAGGAAGCAGCTGAGTGGCTTAGAGGACAGAGCACTGGGCCCAGAGTCAGGAAGACCTGAATTAAAATCCAGCTTTACACACTCACTAGCTGGGTGACCCTGGGCAAGTTACTTAACCTCTTGCCTTAATCCACTAGAGAAGGAAATGGCAAACCACTCCAGTACCTTTGCCAAGAAAACCCCATATGGGATCATGAAGAGTTGGATAGACCAACTGACTCCAAACCTAAGCCTCTTTCTGTCACACCAACGTTTACCATTTGAACCTGTACTACAGATCGACAGTAAGATGTGCCCTACCTGTGAAGAGGAAAGAGATCTGATGGGATGACATTTGTAAAAGTTTGATTCAAATTCCTGGATATCTCAAATGGGGGAAGGGAATAAACATTTTTATGACACCTACTATGCCCCAGACACTATGCTAAGCACTTTTACAAATGTTATCTCATCTGATCCTCACAACAACCCTGCAAGGCAGGTGATGTTATATTTCCCATTTTACAGATGACAGAGCTAATGAGTATCTAAGGCCAAATTTGAACTCAGGTCTTCCTGACTCCAAGCCCAGCACTCTATCCACAGCATTACCGGCTGTCTCAAATGCATCTTTTTTATACCAATATTCCCCGATGGTGCTATAAAGATTTGAAAGACTATCATAATCTCAGAAGAATAAAAATTACAGGTAATCTAAAAGGCAAGGAAGAAACATATGACAGATGTAAGGAAACTGTGGCATAATATAAATGACATGAGCCTGAATAGTAGTAGAGAAGACAATGTCAAGGACGCACATGACCAGAAAAGCAGGGAAATGTGGTGAAAATGAGAGATAAGAGAAGAATGACCGAAATGCCCCATTGGCAGCCTTGAGATAGAAAAACGACCAGAAGAAGGTCTTCAGTGCATTAGCTGAATCCTCTTTGGGGGACATATGGAAAGACTCGGGCAGGGACTGCATAAGGACAGCCCAAAAGGAAGGGTTACAATCTGCACTGTGGGAAGACAAAGTGGTATGAAGGAAAGAAAGCAGGATAGGGAGGCAAAGGAATTAGGATTCCAAGCCCGACTTTGTGCGACCTTGGGCTGAAAAGTGACTTCCTTTCCCTGGGCCTCCCCTGTAAAATGAAGAAAAGTTCCAGGCTTCATTTCATAAAATTGTAAAGGGAGGAGTCTAATGCAGGAGACAGAGGGGAAGCAGAACTTACTAAGCATTTACTATGGGCCAAGCACCACACTAAATGCTTGACAAATATCATCGCATTTGATCTCATTACACCTGAGACCTTGCCTCCTGAAAGCCACACCTCACTTGCTAGACATCTCCTACTTATTCTTACTTCGGCTTTCTTTACACCCAAGAACATATCAACAGGCATTCTGCCCAGAGACCAAGCAACCTGCAAGGAAATGTTCTACCATCCAGGGATGCCAGAATGTAATTACTAATAGTGATAGCTAGCATTTACATAGCACTTTCAGGTTTTAGAAGTATCCTGCATATGTTAACTAGGAGGTCGGTGCTATTATGACTTTCATTTTACAGATGAGGCAGAGAGCAGTTAATTAAGAAACTTGTCCAGAGTCACACAGCTAGTAAGTGTCTCAGGTCTTCCAGATTCTAAGTCCAGGGCTCCATCCACAAAGCTGCCTAGAATATGCATGCGCAGCCTACATCAAGATTTCTATCAATTCAATCCAATAAACAATTATTAAGCACTTCTATGTGCCAGGCACCTAGCTAAAAGCTGGAGATACAATTAATAAAAAGACAATCCCTGCCCTCAAGGAAATTACATCCTAAAGAAGGAGACAACACAGAGAAAGAGGCAGAAGGGAAGGGGGTGGATGGGACATCAGAGGGGTCCTGGAGAGTGAGCATCTGGTTCCATGGAGCGGAAGCAAGAAAGAGCAACAGATGCAAAGTGGAGGGAGCTGAAGTCCAGTTTCTGCACTCTATAGAAGAAGGCACTGGGAGGAGTTTGGCACTCCACCCTCAAGCCCTCCAATCAGAGGGGAGAGGAGGCCGAGGGAGTTGGTGTCAATCAAGGCTTAAATTAACAGCACAGTGGTGAGTTTAAAACTGGTGAGCTTATTCCTTCATCTTCATCCTCCCTCATCTTCAACCTTTCAAATGCTAAGCAATCCTAAGAAGCGAAAATTCCACCTCAATTGGCAGACTTCAACAGTTACATGGATTTTCAACTGAGGTTAGGACACCCATGCCTAGGACCAGATCGAAAGAGTAATCATAGATACTCAGTGAGTAGAGCCCTGTGCGACCCTGGGCAAGCCTGCCTCAGTTTCCTCAAACGAGGATAATACTAGTATCTATTTCAGTTAAGAGGATCAAATGAGATAATATCTGTAAAGCACTTGGTACAGTGCCTGGCATATAGTAGGTGTTTAATAAATGCTTGTTAAAAGTTTTAAAGCTAGAAAGACCACAGATTTCATCTAGTCCATTGTACAGACCATGAAACTGAGACCCAAAGACAGAAATGACTTTTCCTGATTTGCCCAAGGTCAGGTACCTTTTTACTGACCAAGAGCTCACACTGGCATTGACAGGTTCCTCAAGCAACCCCCTTCAGGAGAGAGGAGTATTTGAGGCTGCTGGAATCTCTTCTCTGAGCCACAAGTGGCTGATCTATTTTCTTGGCTAAGCTAAGTTTCTATACCTGAGCTCTCTCCCTCTCAGTGGCAAAATGGATGTGACGATTACAAACCAGTAGTTAGGTAATATCCCTTTTCCAGCCCCCTGCTAATCTGAAGATAGAAAGAAAGGTGCCCTCAGAAGAAGAGGACCTGGAGAACCCTTGTTTACAAACTCATCAGCTATCCAGGGATCTTGATCACTGAAGATGTAGCTTGACCTACTCTTACTACATCCTAGCATTTCTGCAAATGTTTGTTTTGTTAACTGCTCTGATAATCAAAGTATTTGAGTACTTCCCTTATCCACTCTTCCAGAGAATGAAGAATATACTGAACCTAAGCAAAGCTCCTACAATGGAAGGGGCGAGGGAGTAGTAAAGGAAACCTGGCTATTTCTTCACACAGGAGGAACCACAAGGTATTCTGGACAACAGAAATTCTGAGTCTCAGTTTCCCAACATATATAGTCTGTCCGTGGATGTAGATTACACATCTCTTCTCTCCCCTCACCACACCCTGCCATCCCCATCTCCTCAGCCCTTCAGTAGTACTGTCTTCACAAGTTACAACGGACCAAAACACTTCCATCAGCTGATGATGGTCAACTTCTCTGTGAAGACTCTATGCAAACTTAGCTCAGATGACAAAATTAGTCCTTCACCAGGTCTACACTGAGAGCCTCTCCAGCTTGGTACAGGGCCTGGATTTCACTGGTTGAGCTTCTGAGAACACAATGTCCCCTCTGGGACAAAATAAATCAAGAAGGTAAGGTTTGTGAGGAGGTTCCTTGTCTGTAAAGTATTAATAACAATACCTATCTGATACAAGATAACTGTGAGGACAGGAAAGCAAAACGGGGCCCAAAAAACATGAAAGATTGTTACTAACACCTCCAGAGGGGAATTGCTATTCTGGACCTAATTAGATTTGTCTCAACTCCAACCTGCAGATTACGAAGTCCCTGTCCTCAAGCAGCTCACAATCCATTTGGAAGAGTATAACATGTACAGACAAAAGTATAATGCAAAGGAAAGTGTAATAGGTAAAAAGGAAAAGACCCTGGAAAAGCACTGATGGAAAATTTGAGGAGCAAGAGAATACTTCGAGACAGAGGAATCAGGGAAGAGTTCGAAGAGAAGGTGACATCTGAATTGAGCCTGCAGGAAAGAGATGGATTCTCAGAGTTAAGGAAGTACCTCCAGGTATGGAGAATGGCCAACATTATTGCATGTAGGCAGAAGATTTCAAATTAAGTTCAAAGAGCAGCTAGTAGTCCAGTTCAGCTAAAATGCAAAGTATGTAATGGAGAGAAACATGAACTCAAGCTGGAAAGGAAGGCCGAAGCCAGATTTTGGACGACCTGAAGTATCAAGCTAAGGAGTCTCTATTTTCACCTGGGGCAACAGGATGCCACTGAAAGTTTAAATCAAGAAATTATTAGATTGGATCTATGTATTAGGAAAGTTTTTGTCAACTGCGTAAAAGATGGATTGGAGTCAAGGAGACCAGTTAGTTACAAAGCTACTACAATGGTCCAAGAAAAATGTGATGAAGGCTTAACCAAAGGTGGTAGGAAAGAATAAATGCAAGAGATTTGGAGAAGGTACAATCTAAAGGACTTGGCAACTGATCTGATCTGTGGGACAGGTAAGGGTCAAAGATAATACCAGCTTTTCCAGCCTCCATAAAAGAAAACGGTGGTGCCATCAATCTCAAAGTTAGAAGTAGGGCAGGATGAAGGGAATGATGAAGAGTTCAGTTTTTAACATGCTGAGATTGATGTGCCAAGCAGTGCATCCAGGTGGTGATTTCCAGAAAGCAGTTGGAGCTGGAGATGCAGGACTCAAATGCAAAGCAGAAATTAGAGCCATTGGCTAATACAGATTTGGGAATCATTTGCACAGAGGTGATAATTAAATCCATGGAATCTGATGAGATCAACAAAGGAGAATGTATGGAGAGGTTGCAGGATAGAGCCTCAGGGGTACTCACACTTGGGGGACAAGAAGAGGGACTGGTCAATAAAGGCGTAATCAGACAGGTAGAAGAAAAAAGCAGTCGCAGAAGTCTAAAGAAGAGAGAGTATCCAGGAGGAGGTGGTGGATGGTGTCAAATACTGTTAAGTTTAACATACATCCTTGTGAGCAAAGACTAAGTCTGATTTCACCTCTTTTCTCCCAGCAACTAGCACAGGGCTTTACATCTAGTGGGAGCTTAATAAATGTTTATGGAATTTAACTAAATTCAAGCCAAGTAGTCTCAAGCCCAAGCTGAAAAACAAATAGCCCAGCTCCTGGGACCCCTAGCCAAGGGTCACTGCAGCCTAACAAGGTGCTCAATGAGGCCTGGACCTCTTCCCTTTCCTGACCTTCATTTCCAAAGAAAAAGAACCAGCACTTATAAAGGGGTAATACGTTCCCCAAGGGTTCTGAAGGTAGGAGGAGATTGGGGAGCAGTACGCACACTGTCTTCCCAAAAGGAAAAAGCCATTGGGGGAAAAACCGGTTGGGCCGCATTGCCATAGGAGCCCATTCCCTTTCCACGAAGCTGGGACACACAAGACAAAAGTTTTCCCTGTTCTGGAGAGGAGGCAAAGGGGGGTAGGGGTGGAGAGGGGGTAAGGGGAGGGAGGCCAGGGGGGTGGGGAAAATTCCTCACAAGTGACATTATCTGTGACCTCCAGCTGCCGCTGCCCCGGCCCTGCACCTCGCTCCCTCTCTCTCCCCCTTCCCTGAGGAGCTCTGCTCCCGGGGAGCCCCCTCCCCTTTGTCTCCGGCCCCGCAACCCCTCCCCCCCGCCGCCCGGTGCTGGGCGCTCCCTCCCGGGGCCCGGTATCTGGGCCCCTCCCGGCCGGGACACCGGAGCCCACGGCTCCCGGCCGGCGGAGGCTGCTCGTGCTCCGGCTGCGCGGCCTGCATGGTTCCCCGGCCCAGCAGAGGGAGTGAGGGAGGGCTCCCCCGGGCCCCCCACCCCGGGCCCCCGGCTCTGGCTCGCGTCTTACCTGCTGCTCTGCCGAGCTCCGGGCGCCCCTGGGAGAGGGCGCAGACAGCTGCAGCCAAGGCTTCCCCGCGCCCCCGAGCAGCGTCCCCAGGAGCTGGGGGCCGTGCACACACGGGCTGGAGCCGCCGCCACGACCGCCTGAGCCCTGGGCCGGGCCCCGCTGCAACCACCGGCCCCGGGCCCCCCGCCCCCGCCACGGGTAACCCTTCCCCGACAGCGCAGCGCCAGCGCCGCCGCCACCGCCTCCTCCAGCCCGCCCTCCTTCCTTCCTTCCTCTTTCCCGGTGCCCAGCCCCCGGTCCCTAAGCAGGGCACCCCCAGGCCGGGTTGGGAAGTTTTCCCGGGAAGGGAAAGGCTGGTCTCGGGCCGGGAGGGTCCCGGGGCTGCTGCTCCCTGGGGGCTAGCGCCTGGGGGTTCTCGCACACAATAGGGCGCACGCGGAGCGCAGGGGGGACTCTCCCCGCCTCCCCCCAGAAGAGCTGCCCTACCCAACTAGGAACGCGCCCCGGTTCTGGCGTTCGGGGATGGATCCCGTAGGTCTCCCGAGGTTTCAGCCCCGATTCTGCAGGGAATCTCCGACCCCGGGGCCCAGCAGGATTCCGGAATCTCCTACTGGATTTTCTGACTCCAAAGGCGGATTCTTCGCTGTTTTGTGGTGCTGTGCGAACACGTGATGCTCGGGTCTGCCTTTGACCCCTGTCTGGGGGCGGATTTGGGGAGGGGAGGGGAGTAAAGGGGTGGGGAGGATAGGAGGGAAGGGGGGAGGGGGGGTGCTTGTCAGATGTGGGACCAGGGCGATGGCCGGGGCCAAGGACAGGCTGGGGCCGGAGTAACTGCTGACCCCGGGAAAAGCCAACCTGAGTTTTTAGTTAAACTAACAAGTTATTTCGGGTCAAAGAAAGCTTATCACCGGAAGACCGTTCTGGAAAAGCCAGAAAGAGGATCCACAAGGGATGAAGTCGAACAAAGACCATTAGTACAAGTATTGGAGGGAAGGTTTTTAAAGGGAGTGGGAGCCACAAATACAATGGATGAAGAGGGGAAAGTTAGAGCATAAGGGAAAGGGGCAGGAGAAAGGATGAAATTAGCATATAAAGACCAGAGTAAAGAAAGGGAAGGATATCAAAAGAAGCACCGGTTGGACTAGCCATAAGGTTGTAAAAGCAGAGTGAGTAGGAACCCCATACTCAGAGGGACAACAAGAGAGCAACATTCCTTGAAAATAAATACAAAACACAGGGGCCATTTACGACTTCTGGAATCTATTCTTGGCTCTGTGTAACTCCAGGCACCTCTCTCTGGTCTGGAGAGATTACTTCAGAGATATAAATAAGGAATAAATGCTAAACATGCCCAGTTCTTTCAATCAGTTTTCCAATGAAATAATTGTGAACTAACACATGACACTCAGATCCTTGAACTTTCACCCTTCTGTGATTGAATGGATGATCATACTCTCTATAAGCTCAGAGAGCCTGGTACCAGACACTGCACACAGTAAACTTTTAGTAAATGTTGGGTGTAATTCAAAGACCACCTGATAAGGATTGTACGGGAGATTCACATATTAGGAAAGGGCTGGAATATATGATTTCCAAAGTTTCTGCCAGTTCTGGTATTCTAAATTTCACTTTATCATTCCAGCCCGTTGAGATAATTTTGAATTTCAACTCTGCCATCCTGTGTATTCACTATCCTTCCCAGCTTTGAGTTGTCATCCCACACAACGGAGTTTAAATTCTGGAATTGCTACCCATTGAACTGTAAGCTCCTTGAAGGCAGAGAATGTCTTTTGCCTCTTTTTGTATCCCTGGCACTTTGTACAGTGCTTGGCACATAGAAGGTGTTTAATAAATGTTTATTGAATTGGATTTACTACCTATTTGATCTTGGGCAAGTCACTTAATTTCTCTGTCTCAGTTCCTTCATCTGGTAAATGGGAGAGCTGGATTAGATAACATTCCTGTAAGGTTCCTTCCAACTTTAAATCTGTGAGCCAATGGTGTGAAAATCTGATAAGCATACCATTTCTCCAACCCCTGGTAAAAAATGTGGAATAGGGCAGGGCCAAGCATAGAACTCTAGCTCCCACTATAGACCTCCCTTTAGATTTGCATCAATTAATTAACACTTTTGGGGGGAGGGGCAGTCATTAAACTAGCTATGAATCCACCAAACTATATGATCATTCTGTTCATATTCTTCCATCTTATCTGCAAAGATACTTTAAACTGGAAAAGAAAGGGGAAGGAGAAGATTGCCTGTGTGTGTATATCTGCCAAGCTAGAGCAGCTAACAATATAAGAAGAATAGCAAGCAAAGCACCCAGAAATTCACAGAGGAAAAAAAATCCAAGAAAGAGGCCAAAAGAAAAATATTTGAAGGTACTGAAAGTACTGAGAGATGTGACTGCTGAGCTGTCAGTAATTTTTTAAAAGATCCTGAAGAACAGGAGGGAAGCTACAAGATTGAAGAAGGTGTTCAAATTGTAGGCCAGTCAGTTTGACTCTGATTCCAAGCTAAATGCTAGGGCATGTTATTAAAAGAATGTTTTAGGACTATCTTATTTTTAAAGTGATCAAAAATCACAGCATAACACCAAGGGGTCATGTAAGACTTAAAAAACAAAACAAAACAGGGTTACCAGATTTTGATTCAGCATCCACTGAAAATGTCTCTAGTAGAATGACCTAAGTCATTCCATCAAAACTGTTCTCTCCCAAGTTGCCAAATTCAGTGGACTCATTCTCCCAGAGCTCTCTTTGGCCTTTGACACTTGATAACTCTCTCCTCCTTGATACTCTTTAGGTTTTCAGGACACCACTCGCTCCTGGTTCTCCTCCTACATATCTGACTGCTCCTTCTCAGTTTCCTTTGCTGGATCCTCCTGATCACACTTTCTAACTATAGGCGTCCCTCAATGTTCTATCCTGGGCCCTCTTTTCTTCTCCCACTACAGTATTTCACTTGGTGATCTTATCAGCTTCCATGGATTTAATCACTATCTCTCTACTGATTATTCTCAAATGGACCTATCCTGCCCCAAACTCTATTCTGACCTCTCTGCTGAATCTGGAATCTCCAACTGTCTTTCAGACATCTTGAAATGGATGTCCAGTAGACCACTAAAACAGAACTCATTATCTTTCCCCCTAAGCCCTCCCTGACTCTCCTACCTTCCCTATTAAGGGCATCGCTATCCTCCCAGTTTCTCATGCTCCCAACCTAGAAGTCATCCTCAACTCCTCAATATCTCTCTCCCCTTTATAGCTAATCTGTTGCCAAGGCCTGTTGATTTCACCTTTCTATCAGCCCTTACCTGTGATACTGCCACCACTCTGGTGCAGGCCCTCATCACCCCTTGCCTTCACTATTGCAATAACCCTGCTGGTGTGTCTGCCTGCCTCATCACTTCCTACTTCAATACAACCGCTATTCAGTCACCAAAGTGATTTCCCTAAAGCACAGGTCTAAGCTAGTCAGTACACTCCAGGGTTCATGAACAAATACAAAATACTCTGCTAGGAGTTCAAAGCTCCTCATGACCTAGCCCTCTCCCACCTTTCCAGTCTTCTTACACCTTACTCCTTGCCATGTACAAGGTAAACACGAGTCACTTGAATCCCCAAAGCAAAAAGGAATCCAGTTAGTATTATTACTTAACGTAGTAATGCCTCATTAATTCAGACCCTACTCATTAGCTGATTAGAATGAGGGCAGGGCTAAAGTTTGTCTTTATGCTATTATAGGTTTAGAAGAAAAAGACTGGCTAGGAACTAGTAGTTCAAATGAGGTTAAGGAAATATTTAACCTACTTAAGAGACAAACTATTTTAAGGGATTCTAACTCTATTAATCAGAAAATTACTTATAAATCCTTAAAGTAGGCACAGAATTATAGAATTTCAGCATTGGAAAGGACCTCAAAGGCCATCTGGTCTGATTTATACCTGAACAAGGATCCCCTCTGCAACATATCCAGCAAGTGCTCACTCATACTTTGCTTGAAGAGGTCTGTAAGTCTTCCATTAAAACATAAACTTCTTGAAGGAAGAGACCAGTTTGTCTTTGTGTCCTCAGTTCCTGGCAAAAAGTACATGCTTAATGTTTCTTTGAAATGAATCAGCTTAAACCCATAGCTCCTGAGGCCTTCCCCACTTTGGGATAGCTCTAATAGGAAGTTTGCCTCTGATCCAACATCTCTCCCCATTCTTCCTAATTCTGCCTTCTGGAGACAAACTTAGGTAATTTGAGTCCTCTCTTCCATATGACAGACCTTCAAATACTTGATAACAGGTATCATTTTCCCTCCAAGCCTTCTCTTCCCACATATGATGCTGGTGACGTTGATTTTTTTGAATTCGAGTGTAAGATCTCACATTCCCCCCATTCCATCTTCTCCTGGTACTTTATGGAATTATCTCAAGACCTTTGACCTTCCGCTGGAAGAGCTTCAGCTTGTCAATATCCTTCCCAAGATTCTTCAATAACTGAATACAATACTCCAGATACAGAGTAGTGGGAGCATCCCCTCCCTAGTCTTGGGTACCAAGCCTCCTCCAATGTAGCCTAAGTTTGTATTGGCTTTGGGGGCTGTCATCCAGATTGTTGATTAATGTTGACCCCGCCCCTGGATCTTTTTCAGATCAGCATTTCTCTAGTCACCTTTCTCACATGTTGTACTGGTGAAGGTGATTTTTAAAAATTCAACTATAACACCTTACGTTCTGCCTATTTCATCTTAATTTAACCCAACTCAATTGCAGCTAGGTGATACAATAGATAGAGCACTGGACCTGGAGTCAGGGAGACCTGAGTTCAAATTTGGCCTCAGACTAAACTATCTAGGGATTGTAGTGGGGATCAAATGATATATTTGTAAAAAGTGCTTAGCACAGTACCTGACACATAGTGGGTGCTTAATAAATGCTTATTTCCTTCCTTTATTCTAGCCTATGCAGATCACTTTGAATCCTGACTCTCACTCATTCTGAGCTATCCTTCCTGGTTTTGTGTCACCTTTTATTTGGATAAACACTAAAAGGTTAGATAGCACCTACTACCTAAATAGCCATTTGACTGTCCTACAATCAATCAATAAACATTTATTAAGAGTTTACTATATGCCAGGCACTGTACTAAACTATAGGGATACAAAGAGAGGCAAAAGACAGTCCCTGCCCTCAAGGAGCTCACATTCTAATGGGGAGACAACAAACAAACAAATATATACAAACAAGTTATATATAGGTGTAGCAACAATCTGCTAGCAGCTGCCGTAGGGGTGTAAGACTAACAACAACCAGCACACAGGAGGGCTGCCAACACAGGTTCTTTGATCTTCTTTTCTAAGGAAAGCAACTTTAAGGGGTTAACAATCTCACTTTAATCAAACATGCATATATCATTCACTTAGTTCTGGGGGAAAAGATCAGCCCCCCTGAACCTCAGAGCAAATGCAAACAGAAATTACAAACATCAACAGACAGACCTTGTCAGATTCAAATCACAATTCATAGTTACCAAAGAAATACCAATATCTGTCTGGGTTGTCAAAGCCAGGGGGCAGTTACAGCTTGCCCAAAGTCTCAACACTCCTTCCACAAGTGCGCCCCAAAATATACCTGTCTCAGGGCCCTGGGGCACTTGATTACCTCAGTTCTGAGAAGCACTCAAAAACAGTGAAAAGTCCTATTTAGGGTATGGGAAAGTTAATCCCTAGTACCACCATCTACAAGTCAATGACTCCTGATTGTCTTAGTGCTGAGAAATGTTCCAAGACAAAAGATCCCACTTTACCTGCCCCATTCAAACAAAGACCAGAATCATTAAAGGCACTTAAAGGAGAACTGCAAAAAGTCCCACCTTAATTACTGATACAATAGGATAAATAGTAAATAATTAACAGAGAGAAGACACTGGACTTAAGAGGGGTTGGGAAAGGCTCCCTGGAGAAGATGATATTTTAGTTGGGACTTAAAGGAAACCAGGGAAGACAGTAGATGAAGATAAGGGGGGAAAGCATTCCAGGCATTGGGGACAGCCAGAGAAAATGCCCAGAGCCAAGAGATAAAGTGTCTTGTTCCCGGGGATTATCCTGAGAGGTAGGTATTATTATCTCCATTTTATAGATGAGGAAACTGAGGCAAACAAAGGGTAAGTGACTTGCCCAGGGTCATACAACTAGTAAGCGTCTGAGGCCACATTTGAACTTAGGTCTTCCTGACTACAGGCTGGCTGCTCTGTATAATATACTACCTAGCTGATCCAGTGTTACATCTACTAAGAGATTCATGATTTCTTTAATATGGAGGCTCTTGATGCCTTTTGTTTTCACATCACACGCATTTCTGAGGGGAAAAGAAACCCTCCCTCTGCACAAAGAAAAACAGTTATGCAAAAACATCAAATAACAACATTTCATGTTATCTCATTGGATCTTCACAAGTTAGGTGCTATTATTATCTCTAGTTTACAGATAAGGAAACTGAATCGAGAAGAGGTTAAGTAATTTGCCCAGAGCACAGTTAGGCAACTAGAGTTCTGTCTAAGACAGGATCTGAACTCAGATATTCCTGACTACAAGTCCAGCACTCCATATACAACACCACCCAAATACAATGAACACATCTGATATACTACACATGATCTTAGCCATAAAGGGTGAAGATGATATAAACACATATGATAATATATAGTATACAATATTTTGTTCTAGTACTTTCTGTCCTTTTTGCTGCCTGGCAAATAGGAGGCGCTTAATAAATGTTTATTGACTGACTACAGGGAAGATGGAGATAAGTTTTATTATCTGTTCTTGGGGATCATAATTGTTTTTTAATTTTTTTTAATTATAGAAAATCCTTCTCCTCTCCCTCCCACCTTCTCCCTTCCTAAATTTATAATAAGGAGCCGTCTCAGGGTGGGAACATAAATAAACTTTATTCAATTCTCGAGAATAGGGCATCCTCTGCTAGAACAGATCTAGCAAGGGAAGCACTTTACAAGTGGCAAAGCACCAATAATTATACCTAACACAAGAGAATTCCCACCCACTTCTGACCCTTCTCACCATTGGCTGGGAGGCAGGCTTACAATCTGAGCACAAAGCTAGACAAAGAACCAGGAAATCGAGGCACAGAAACTCCAATTCCCATTCCCTTAATGATTACAACTGAGGTGACAGCTATAAATTTAAAGAAGGAGAATAGGATAAGGGGAGGGGGAGACCCTCTCCATTCTTCTACAGTACTTTTACAGTAAAGGAAAGCAGGTCACAGTGACCCTATTCTTACTGACCAAATCTTTAAACCAGAACCAGAAAAAAGAACAAAAAGTTTCAGGGTAAACTCCCAGAGGCTGAGCCATCAGACTCTCATGGCCTCAGAATTTTTCCACTTCCCTACTTCCCTATTTCTTGATTTTTAAACATTTCTCAGTATAGATATAGATATATATTTATACATATCTTCCCTGTGAAGTCTTCACATTTTATTTACCTCACACACAACTGAGAAAGAAAAAGAAAATCCCTGCTACAAGCATGTATATTCAAGCAAAACAAATTCCTGAATTGATCATGTCCAAAAAAAAAAAAAAGTCTTACTCTGTATTCTGAGTCCATCACCTCTCTGTCAGGAGAGGAACAGCATGCTCCATGGTGGCTCCTCTGAAATCTCATCATGTGGTTTTTAAATCGCTCAGAGTTTTGCTTTCTTTTAGTGACCTTTTCATTTGCATCATTGTAATCATCTCATACATTGTTCTTCTGATTAAGTGCATCAGTTCGTACAAATTTTCTCATATTTCTGTAAATTCTCTCAGGATCCCTTCTTCTCCACTATACCTTGTACCAAGTGTGGGGTGATTGATTCCAATGACTTTCCTATACTTAAAACAATTTTTTTTAGTTAGCAAAATGAATCAATACATTTCTAAAGTATGACATGACAGGCACTATTCCATAACTGTGGGCCCCAATCTCTGCAAAGGAGTGCAAGGGGAAATTATTTCCTTATATTTCTTCTTTGGGACCAATCTTACTCTTTATTACTATTGCAACATTCAGTTTCACTTGTTTTGTGGTGACTCTTCTTTCCAATTGCATTGTTTCTGTCATCGTGTGTATTGTTTTCCTCGTCATTTCTTATTACCTATGTGACCTTGGGTAAGTAACTCCACTGTCTGGCTTACTTGTTTCCTCTGTAAGATGAGGATAATAATAGCACCTGCCTCACAGGGTTGTGCCAAGGCTAAAACAAGCTAATATTTGTAAAGCACTCTGCAAACTTTAAAGGCTAATTTAATGTTGTTGTATAATAATATGGTATTACATTTCAATTTTTTTTCAGTCATTCTCCAATTGCCGGGCGCCCATTTTATTTCTAATTCTTTGCTATTACAAAGAGTGCTGCTCAGATTAATTTTTATATGTTAGACCTTTGCTTCCGTCTTTGAATTATGTGCTCAATATTGGGCCAAAAGATATGAATGGTTCACTTACTTTCTTAGCATAATTCCAAACTGATAACCAGAATGGTTGGACCAATTTACAACTCCACCAATACTTTATTAGTGTTCCTGTCTTCCCAACATTCACAAAGAAGACCAAAAAAAATATGTAACAAAGTGAGGGAAAACCTCAGAAATGCTTTAATTGCCATTTCTCTTATTACTAATGATTTGGAGCATGTTTTCAAATGGCTATTTATACTCTACAATTTTTCTTTTGAAAACTTTGAATCAAATCAACCAACAAGTATTTATTAAGTTCCTAACATGTGCCAGGGACTATGTTAGGCAATGGGGGTATAAATTAAATTTTTTTTAAAAAACAGTTTTTGGACTCAAGAAGTTTACCTTCTATAAAAGGAGTCATGTGTGTGCATATAAGTAATGTATCTGCATGGTGAATACAAACTAATTTTTAAAAATTTTTAATTTTTATTATGAACTGAAACATCGAGATTTCAATACACAAAGAAAAGAAGACTGTCTAAGAAAGTGTGAACTTTATTACATAGTTTGTATATTAAATTTAACACAATAAAAATAATATTTCTGCTTCTCAGTCTGTTCTGAACTTCTTTCCGCTCTTTTCCATTTTTTTTTTGACATTTCATTGTCACTTGTTTCTTTCTTTCCTTCTATTTCTCGTCACTATTAGTACTCACCAGCTCCTACCCACTCCAATTGAAACCTCTCAGGTAAACTATCTTGGCAGATGGACTAAACCAGGCTGAGGGTAACTGACAGGCCTCAAACCCATAGTTGAGTTAGGGGAGTGTCTACCCCAAGCACGTGAAAACTTCCCCAGGCAGAACAGGTAGAGGAGAACAGTTTGTTCCACCAGCCACGAAGCTGGCTGAGAAGCAGGTGCTGCGGAGTGCTTAGAGCTTGGTCAAACGTCGAAGACACCAAGGTCTTTGATCCACTGCATCCCAGGCCATCACCAGTCGGCTTGATTTTTGTCTTTCCACTCGATTTTGGTGATGCAGGAAGAGAGAGTGAGACTGACAACTGTGTGCAACTCTGTTTCACTTAAAGCCAATTCACAACCCATCCCTACCTGCCCATACTGTGTGACCACATACCTCTCTCTAAATGAAGCTTATCTCAAGGTCACAGAGTTGGAACTGGGACTCGAACCCAGAATTTTATTGCAGTAGTCATTCTAGTAATAATAATAGTTAACATTTGTGTAGTGCTATGTGCCAGGCATTGTGCTAAGCTCTTTTGTGAACACTATCTCATTCGATCCTCACAGCAACCCTGGGAGGTAGGTACTACTATTATCTCCTTTTTACAGATAAGGAAACTGAGGCAAACAGAGGCTAAGTGACTAACCCAGGGTCACACAGCTGAGGCCATATTGGAACTCAGGCCTTCCTGACTCCAAGCCCAGTACTCTATACACTGCCTCGCTGTCAACTTGTTGCCCCTCCAGCAAGTTGTGAACGTTGCCCAGAGGCTTGTTTCCCCATCTTTCTATACACTTGTCCTCTACAGTCTGCCCACAGGACCGGAAGCTTAGGAAAATTAGTCCTTTCTGGCACCCTGGACACAGATAGATTTATCTATATTCAGAGCTTCACTACGAAGAGTCAGACAGTCAGCCTGCACTGAACCTCAGCCACACAAATGGATTCCTCACTCTTCCCTGCCTTGAGCTTGGCCAACAACCTTACAAAGGTGCATGTCATTAGTCACAAAGGTAAAAGAATACATCTAAGATAGGAAGACCACTTGTGTTGTCATGGGAATTTGTTTCTGTGTATTGACCAATGTGGTAGAGCAGAAACTGGATTTGAATCCTTCCTCTGGCATTTATTAACTGCAAAATCCTGGGTAAGGTACTTAAATTTTCTGAGCCTGAGTTATCTTATCTATAAAATGAGGGAGTTGGATTAGACGGCCTCTGAGGTTCTTTCCAGCTCAAGTGTTCTGTGATTTTGTGATCTATATTCTGATTTCCAGTCAACTATCTATCAATATCTGGACAATAGGAGGATAAATACACTTAAGGGTTTTACTGATGTTCTTTTCTCTTTCTTATATCACTATTACTATTATTACTGACTCCACATACACTCACAATAAAGTCCCCAATTATAGCATATACAGCCAGGCAAAACAAATCAACACATTGACTGTGTTTAAAAACATGCCTCATTTCATACTGCATATATAGGCACTGGATTGTGAGCTCCTTGACAGCAGAGACTGTCTTTTGCTTTTCTTTGTATTCCTGGCACTTAGCACAGTGCCTGGCACATAATAAGTGCTCAATAAGTACTTGTTTTTTTAATTAATTTATTTTTAGTTTACAACATTCAGTTCCACAAGCTTTTGAGTTCCCAATTTTCTGCCCCCCACCCCCGCCCCACCCCAAGACAGCATGAAATCTGATACAGGCTTTTTTTCCCCCTTTTAAAAAAATTATTATTTATTTATTATTTTTAGTTTTCAGCATTGATTTCCACAAGAGTTTGAATTACAAGTTTTCTCCCCATTTCTACCCTCCCCCCCACTCCAAGATGGCATATATTCTGATTGTCCCGTTCCCCAGTCAGCCCTCCCTTCTGTCATCCCACTCCCCCCATCCCCTTTTCCCTTACTTTCTTGTAGGGCAAGATAGATTTCTATGCCCCATTACCTGTATATCTTATTTCCTAGTTGCATGTGAAAAATTTTTTTTGATACAGGCTTTACATATACATTCACATTAAACATATTTTCACATTAGTCAGGTTGCGAAGAAGAATTATAACCAATGGAATGAACTACGGGAAAGAAGAAACAGAACAAAACAAAAAAAGAAAGAGCAAATAGTATGCTTTGATCTGCCTTCAGACTCCATTATTCTTTCCCTGTATGTGGATGGCATTTTCCATCATGAGCCTTTCAGAGTTGTCTTAGAACCTTGCATTGCTGAAGAGCCAAGTCTATCAAAGTTTGTCATTGCACAATGCGTCTGTTACTATGTACAGTGATCTCCTGGTTCTGCTCACTTCACTCAGCATTAGCTCATATAAGTTTTTCTGAAGTCCACCTGCTGATCATTTCTTACAGCACAACAGTATTCCAATTACATTCATATACCATAACTTGTTCGGCCATTCCCCAGTTGATGGGCATCCCCTCAATTTCTAGGTCTTTGCCACCACAAAAAGAGCTGTTATAAATATTTTTATACATGTAGGTTCTTTTCCCATTTGTATGATTTCTTTGGGATACAGTCCTAGAAGTGGTATTGTGGTACTGGAGAAATCAAGGAGAACCCTGCCCCCAGCTCCTAACTAAAACCCCAGTTTGCATAATAAAGAATGGACTCAGACCTATTGGCGTTTAGCAAATGTCCCTGGGGCTCTGTGACTCCTCCAAGGAATGTCAATAGATAAAATTATCCCACTTAAGGATAACCTGTCAGAATCTTTGATCTGTCAGGGCCTTTGTTCCTGTTTGCCCACCACCCTGTGACCTGGCCAGTAAATTGCAAGAGATAATTAACCACTGCACCCTGTATTTTCTATAAATACTATGTCTTCACCCCAACTCAGGGCCATTTTGATTTGCATTGAACCCCGAATGGATGCCAGCTAATAAATTCTCCATTTAAAACTTATACTCTGTGGCATGTCTCACTCACTCTCGGTATAACAGTATTGCAGGGTCAAAGATATCTATATCTATCTATCTATCTATCTACACACACACACACACACACACACACACACACATCCATTTTTATAGCCCTTTGGGCATAGTTCCAAATTGTACTCCAGAATGGTTGGACCAGTTCACAACTCCACCAACAATGTATTAGTGTTCCAATTTTTCCACATCTTCTCCAGCATTTATCATTTTCCTGTTATGTTAGGTAATCTGACAGGTGTGATGTGATCCCTCAGAGTTGTTTTGATTTGCATTTCTCTAATGAATAGTGATTTAGAACATTTTTTCATATGGCTATAGATACCTTTAATTTCTTCCTCTGAAAACTGCCTGTTCATATCCTTTGACCATGTATCAATTGGGGAATGACTTGTATTCTTATAAATTTGACTCAGTTCCTGTATATTTTAGAAATGAAGCTTTATCAGACACTGGTTATAAAAATTCTTTCCCAGTTTTCTGCTTTCCTCCTAATCTTGGTTGTGTTGGTTTTGTTTGTACAAAAACTTTTCAATTTAATGTAATCAAAATTATCCATTTTGAATTTCATAATGTTCTCTATCTCTCAATTGGTCATAAATTCTTCCATTCTCCATAAGTCTGTGAGGCAAAAATCTGGCTATCAGATGCTGCTGGGGTATAAGACCCAACAAGACCAGCAACAAGAGCTGCCAGCACAGGTTCTTTGATCTGCTTTACTAAGGAAAGTAACTTTAAGGGGTTAACAATCTCACTTTAATCCAACATACAAATATCATTCACTTAGTTCAGGAGGAAAAGCCTGCAACCTGAACTTCAGAGCAAATACAAATTACAAACATACATTATAAACAGACCAAATACAAACCAACATCTGGGTTAGCAAAGCTGGGGGGGGGGGGCGGGAGAGGGAGGGCGTTGCAACGGCTTGCCCTGAGTCACATACCACTCTTCCAAAGAGTGAGAGCCCCAAAAGTCAAACACTAACCTTGGATCTTATATATATCCATCTCAGCACCCTGGGGCACTTGATTACCTCAGTGCTGGGAAGCACTCAAACAAAGAACAGTGAAAATCCCATTTTGCTGGCCATTACATTTGAAAGGCAAGACTCATCAAAGGTACTTAACTACCTCAGCATTCCTAAGGAGAAGACAACCAAAAGTCCTGCCCTGATTACCATTACATTGTCTTAGTGCTGAGAAGCACTCCAAGACAACAAGATCCCATTTTACCCACCCCACTCAAACAAAGACCAGAATCATTAAAGGCACTTAGGAGCAGTTCAAAAAGTCCTACCTTAATTACTGATACCATCTGACAGGTAAACTATTCCTTGCTCTCCCATCAATAAGTGCTTATTTACTTATTGACTGATCATAAGACAAGAGAAATAGTTCATTAGTCTTATGAAGTCATGATTGGTCACTGAATTGATCAGAGTTCTGAAATCTTTCAGTGTTGTTTTCACAACAGGCACCATCTTCATCTACTAGGTTTTTCCCAAATGGATGGTTAAGTCAAACACTCCTGAATGGTTATATACCTCATTAGGAAGCTCTGTAACATTCTGGGTATTAATGCCTAAGTTGCCAAGTTTTTTCCCCCCACTCTTTCTTCTCCACTTCTTTTGCATATACCATCTTCTTTCTACTCACACCATAATCACCCTAGTTCTATCCCTATCACCTCTCACTTGGACTACTGTAATAGCCCTCCCTTGAGAGGCTCTCATCTCTCCAATCTGTTTTCCATACAGCATCTGCCAAATTTATGTTCCTAAAGCAAAGTCACTGACCAAGTTACTCCCCCATGGAAGAAGCTTTATTGGTTCCCTATAGCCTTGGAATAAGATACAAACTATTGTACTGTATTCATGATATAAAGTCCTTCACAGTCTGACTCCAGCCTGTATTTCCAGCTGTCCACACATTCCCTTTCTCCAATCTAGCCAAACTGACCAATCAACTATTCCCAGCATAGGACATTGCTTCTCCTGCCTCCCTGCCATCCCCATGCTTGGACAGCTCTCTCTCCTTACCACCACCTTGGAAAATCTTTAACTCTCTCCAAGACTTAGCTCAAGTCCCATTTCCTTCAACAAGCCTTTGCCAGTGCTCACAATTGGTTTTTCCCCTGACCCCCAACCTTCTCCTAATCACTTTGTATTTATTTTGTACACATCCTGTATTTACTTCTCTGTGAACATGTTATATCCCATAAGCCCCCTGAGGTCAAGGACTCTCTAGCTCCTATATTTGTATTTCCAGGCTCTGGAACATAACAAGCAATTAATAAATTCTGGTGATTGGTTGCTTGATCTATTGATTGAAGCAATCAGCACAAAATGATCTGCAAACAGGCATAAGCTGGAAGACTTCACAATATGAAAGGAACCTCTCTTTGACTTTAGCTTATGCTGAATCTCCTTATTGTGTCAAATACCTTCAGCAAATACATGTCTTTCTGTTTTACGCCTCTGTAAGGATACGAATGTCACAAAGTTCTCTGGCCCCGTTTTTTCAGGGCCTACCAAGCTACATTTCCCCTCAGCCTTGGTGAGGGGACAGGGTATCTCTTCTCTATGGTCACCTGCTGGAGTTCCCACTAGCTGTTTTTCTCTCAGCATTAGGAGATAATGATTAGTAAGCCAGTTCCATTTAACCACTTAACATCAATTAGCTTTTACTAAGGGATATTTACTTCAAAGATACAGCAAGAACAAAGCACACTTACCACCCAAATAGCTGGGGGCATACTCTTCTCTAAGCCCCATCAGCCTAAACTTAACTGAGTTCCTACAGTGCACCAAGTTCAAGTGCAAAGGCAGTGGAGTCCTCATTTTAAGCTTTTGCTGGCATGTGTCCAGAAAGTCACTCTGGAAGATCGCTCCTTGCCTTTCTCGACATTGAGGAGAGAGGCTGGCTGAAATATTTGGCCTGGGCTCCAAGTCCTGGAATCTTGTAGCTTATTTCACCTTACCCTTCAAAATTCTCAAAGTCAGACACCCCACTCCTTTCAACTGACACCGTGAATAACTGAGATACGTCAAATGAGGCAAAGATATTGTAGCTGAAGCTAACAGGTCTTCTTATTTTTATTGATATTTTCTGTTTCTTACATCATGTGGTATCACATGTATTCCTCCCCGCTCAGCCCTCCTCTCTGAAAATGAAAATCATAATTCCTTTCACAGTCATCCAATATGACAAATAGTATGTTTTTAGAGAGAGAGAGAGAAAGAAAAAAGTCAACACAAAGTCAGCATTGAGAAAGCCCAAAAAAATGTGTAATGTGTAACATCTGTGGACCTCCCACCTCCGTGAAGAAGGAGGTTGGAGGTGTCTCTTCCTCGTATCTCTTCGAGTCCCACTTCATCTTTATAATTCTGTTATTTACTTTTTAATTTTTTGGTGTGTCATTCTTACCATTTAAATTGTTGTGGTTACTGTGTATACTGTTTTCTCAGTTTTGCTTACTTCAATTTGCATCAATTCATATAGATCTTTCCAGGCTTCTCTGCTTCTTATTATACACATCATTTCTTTTTTTAAATAACATTTTATTTTCCCCCGATTACATGTAAAAACAATTTTTAACATTCTTTTTTTTTATAAAACTTTTGAGTTCCAAATTCTTTCCCTCCTTCTCTCCCCTCCTCCCTCCCTGAAACAGTAAGCAATCTGCTATAGGTTATACATGTACCATCATGTAAAACATATTTCCACATTAGTCATTTTGACACACATAATTCCTGCTAGCACAGTAATATTCCATTATATTCACATTCATTCAGATTTGTTTAGCCATTCCCCAGTTGATGGGCATTTACTTTGTTTCCAGTTCTTAGCTATTACAAAAAGTCCTGCTATAAATATTTTGGAGTGCATAGGAACTTTTTTCTTATCGATGACTTCCTTGTGATGGAGTCTCTGGTTTGAAGGGTATGGACATTTTAGTCACTTTATTTCCATAACTCCAAATTGCTCTCCAAAATGGTTTCACAGCTTTGCCAACAATGTATGAGTGTGCCTATCTCCTCACAACTCTTTCAGCATTGACTGCTGCCATTTTTTGCCATTTTTACCAATTTGCAGGGTATGAGGCAAAACGTCAGAGTTGTTTTGATTCCTATTTCTCTTATTATTAGTGATTTGGAGCCTTTTTTATGTGGTTGTGAACATTTTCCAGATCTTCTTTTGAGAACTGTTCGTTCATATCCTTTGATGACAGGTCTTTATAAATGCTGAAGCCAAAGAGCCTCCTCTTCCACATATAGTTGTTTGATCTCAATCAGGTAGAGAATGTCTAAGATGCTCTAGTCTCTCCAAGGCACTTGTCCCTTATATAACATAGCGATTCGCCTGGGATTTCTCTTTAGAACAGGTCAAAGAGACCCTATGGAGGGCATCATGCAATGCATCAGACCCCCACTACATGAAGACAAAAAATTATACAGTCCATTTCCTCAAGGAGATTATGTTCTACTGGGGAGTGAAGAGCAGAGAAAGAGAACAGCATTGTCTTAAAATTTTAGAGTGAAAACTGAACATATACTTCTGTGTTATCCCCAATTCTACAGAATTCAAAATTCTGGAGTTAAAAATC